>NW_018406234.1:5932-7847 GCF_002113885.1 Mizuhopecten yessoensis | reverse complement strand
AATGTAGTACCATATAATAGATAACATTCCATAGCATACAGTACATCAATATAATACAGACTAATATAATAAAGTACATCTCCATATAGAATGTAGTACCATATAATAAATAACATTCCATAGCATGCACTACATCAATATAATACAGACTAATATAATAAGTACATCTCCATATACAATGTTGTACCATATAATAGATAACATTCCATAGCATACAGTACATCAATATAATAAAGAATTATTTAGTAAAGTACATCTCCATATAATACAATATCATAAAGCACATCTTCGTATAACAATGCGTCATATAATAAAGAATATCTCCATATTATAAATAGCATTCCATATAATACAGAGTACATACGTATATGAAAATATACCTAGTTTTTTTTTTTATCATTTTTGTTTATTTTTTTTCAAATTTCACTCTAAATCTTGTTATTTAAAAAAAAAAAATGCTAGAAAATTAATTTGAAAATATTTTATTAAACATTTTCACATTTTCCTTAAATCTCATGTCAATGTAAGTTGACAGTGTATGGCGGCCATGTTTTTTTACATTGTGCAAGTCAGATGTATTCATACGCCCTGCAAAGACCAACTTCAGTTATAGTCTCATACGATGAAGCTGCTATTGGCAGTACTTTAGTAGTAATATAGAAGGGCTTTGCCACACCAAATGTAACTATTAAAGAATATCTCCATATTATAAATAACATTCCATATAATACAGAGTACATATATGGCAATATACCTAGTTATACAGAATAATATAAATAAGTATATTTCCATATAATGCAGTACATTTATAAAATACAGTACATCATCATAAAATACATCTTTATATAATACTATATAATAAAGTACATTACTGTAGAATAGTGTGTCATTTGATAGGATACATCTCTATATAATAAAATACCATCTCCATATGATTAAATACCACATATAACATTACATCTCCATAAAATAAAATACCACATACTACATTACATCTCCATATAATAAAATACCACATACTACATTATATCTCCATATAATAAAATACCACATACTACATTATATCTCCATATAATAAAATACCACATACTACATTACATCTCCATATAATAAAATACATCATTCAACCGGTGGAATTCCTCTGATATATGTATTCCAATTCTATGAGGTTTTTTTTCACTTTTTGTATGCTAATTACCATCCACAGTGATGTTTTTAGTGAATAAAAACTCAATAAATGCACCAAGTGAAATACAGAATAGTAAACGGCAACATAGAGTAACTACACAAAGTGAAATAAAGCATGGTAAACGGCAACATAGAGTAACTACACAAAGTGAAATAAAGCACGGTAAACGACAACATAGGGTAACTACACAAAGTGGAATAAAGCTTGATAAACGACAACATAGAGTTACTACACAAAGTGAAATAAAGCATGGTAAACGACAACATAGAGTAACTACACAAAGTGAAATAAAGCATGGTAAACGACAACATAGAGTTACTACACAAAGTGAAATAAAGCATGGTAAACGACAACATAGAATAACTACACAAAGTGAAATAAAGCATGGTAAACAGCAAAATAGGGTTACTACACAGGGTGAAATAAAGCATGGTAAACGGCAACATAGAGTAACTACACAAAGTGAAATAAAGCAAGGTAAACGACAACGTAGAGTACCTACACAAAGTGAAATAAAGCATGGTAAACGGCAAAATAGGGTTACTACACAAAGGGAAATAAAGCATGGTAAGCGGCAACATAGAGTAACTACACAAAGTGAAATAAAGCATGGTAAACGTCAACATAGAGCAACTACACAAAGTGAAATAAAGAATGGTAAACGAAAACATAGAGTTNAAAGTGAAATAAAGCATGGTAAACAGCAAAATAGGGTTACTACACAGG
>NW_018406234.1:0-281 GCF_002113885.1 Mizuhopecten yessoensis | reverse complement strand
AACTACACAAAGTGAAATAAAGCATGGTTAACGACAACATAGAGTTACTACTCAAAATAAAATAAAGCATGGTAAACGACAACATAGAATAACTACACAAGTGAAATAAAGCATGGTAAACGGCAACATAGAATAACTACGCAAAGTGAAATAAAGAATGGTAAACGGCAACATAGGGTAACTACACAAAGTGAAATAAAGCATGGCAAACGACAACATAGAGTAACTCCACCAATTGAAATAAAGCATGGTAAACGACAACATAGAGTAACTACACCAAT
>NW_018406233.1:9229-9818 GCF_002113885.1 Mizuhopecten yessoensis | reverse complement strand
ATGAAAATAAGGAAACATTCTGCAATCATGTTTCTGTGGTTTAAACATATTTCCATTATAATTAAACAACATCCCTATAGTACTATCAACACTTTCTACAGTATGTTTAATTTATGTCCAGGCGGGTGTGTAAAACCAAATTTCGCCATAAAGTTGAAAGTTGAAAAGTTGAAAGGCATGGATATATTAGCGGAAATCACATCGTGGGTTCTCAACCCTCTTTACACATACTCAAACCTAAAAACATCGTGATTGTTAATTACGTTATCAATGAGCATTAAACAAACAGAGATTTAGAAGTTCTTCCTTTTAAAATGATCGAATCTCGTTTTGATATTTTATAAAATCAATGTAGCCGAATTCAGTATGGCGGACCATGTCTAAACGACAAGTACGTTACACATACAGCTTACATTTTATATTCTACTTCTTTTCTTGATGACGATGGCTTAATGTTTTAATTGTTTAGGTATTATATATAGTGTTAAATGATGTGATCTTTATTAAACTTCGTTTTTACTTATATCAGCTATTTTCCGCAATATCGCCAGTGCTCGTACGGTCTTTCGTCCCACTTTAATAAAAAAAA
>NW_018406233.1:4709-6406 GCF_002113885.1 Mizuhopecten yessoensis | reverse complement strand
GTTTTACCCGATATTGAATAATATTTGAAGTATTTATTTTATAGGTTTATGATTGGGACGCGCTTTTCTGATTTTATATTTACATTTGCATAGCATTGTCACTAGTTAACCAACTTGAAAGCTGTGTCGTTAATTGGACTTTATATGGCATGCACCACGAAACAATGTTTTTGGCCAATCAGCACTCGTCAATACGTTGTTCCAGTTATTGCACAAGTTTATGCAGAATGTCGATAAGGCGAAAATTTTATATTTTAAATATAATTTATAAGTTTAAAAAAATGTGTACACTGTCTGTGTATGGCATTCATGATCTTATTGAATGATACACATTTGCAAGCATAATTATCATAATGCGCTAGCGCATCAGATTCAACCACCCAATTCTAAAGTGTGTTCAAACTATAACAGACGACTCAGTACTGACTAATTAATCCGTGACATTAAAACCACTTGGAATCGTGTGCAGTCTCCGTGTATGTGTCTTGTTCGGTAATTGTGTCTACGAAAATTGATTTTATTTTCCCACAGTATATCAGTTTCCTTATCTTAGAGAAAGACGCCCTGACCACCTAGTCTTTGTGGATACGACAAATATTTGATTGACATCATTCATTAACTATCTCCGCTATATTTTCCCTATTGAGATTTTCTCTATGTATGTAGACAATATGTAGGTTATTAGCAAATTACATATCTATAACCTGTACGTATATCAATATCCCTGTGAAAAGTAAGAACCTATACGATTGTCTAAGTCTAATTTAGAATACCGTTGATAGTTTAAAAATAGTGCCGGGTTTGACTACATCCCGCAGTTATATTACGTCGTCTGCAACGTGTTCCTGGACCTTAGATAAAAAGTATCTTTTCATCCGTTATATAAATTTTCTGATTTGCATACCTGTGCCATTTTGCTATCAAAGGACACATTTCTAAAAAAAAACATATTCAAACACCTAGGCGAATTGCAGCGACACAAAATGTTTTTATTCTGTTAAAAAAAATACAGTGAACTCTGGCTTATCCAGACTCCGGAACTTTGCCTGAACCAGCAAATTCGTTGGTCCCTGGAATGTGTCTGTGTAATTAACTATATAGTAATAAAACTCTGGCTAATCCGGACTCTGTCTACTCTGTAGACCGTCCTTGTGTTTCGGTCCAGTGCTTACTATACACTAGTGAACCAATACTCTGTAAACCGACGTCGGATCCTTTTCTGTTCTAGTGCTGATGCTTATTTCGCCTCGGATATTATACAGAGAAGTGAACTGTTGATGTGTCACTGTTATCCTATCCATATATATATATATAAAGAAAAAATCTCAACAACGAGTATTTCGTACTTTCATCTTGTCAAGAAGATGCTTCAGACTGTTTATTTGAAGTAGATATTATGACGTCATAAACTATGACGTCACATAATAGTTCGCTCTAGCGAAGTCCGCTATATCGATGGTCTTAAGGTAAAGAGTATTAAATATTTAGGATTTAGAATTGATATTTATACTTTTATTTATAAATGATAAACAAAAAAAAATCCATGTGTGGGGCGAACATGGGACTATTGCATTACTGATCCGACACACTACCGATGTCACTACAAAGGATCAAGTACGGGGACGTAAATTTACAACTATAACTCTTCTGTAGAAAAAAAACCCGATATTAAAACATTGATCGGAACTCACATATGT
>NW_018406233.1:3042-3909 GCF_002113885.1 Mizuhopecten yessoensis | reverse complement strand
TGCTAAGATCCTTAAACTTGTTAATAATAGTTCAAAAACAAAAAAATATCAGGGATGGCCGGACTTGCCCCGGTCTCCCGTTTATAGATTTGTGTATATCATTGATGATTGGTAAAAAAATATTCACGATATAATTTTTGCATCAATGACGCCATGTTCATCCAGTCGAAGCTAAAGTAGATAATTGTTCTTGTGCGTAACGTATATGATGGGTCGGTGCCGTAGTGGATGGCACTCGTCTTCACCAAGATGGTCGGATTCAATCCCGGTCACCTGCCCGACCACGCGGTTTTTCTCCGGATACTCCAGTTTCCTCCCATATTAAGATTTAAATCCTCTGCGTGCTTCCGTCAGAGCACAAAAAGTATGATTGAGATAAGCTGGGGGGAAACTGTTTCGTAATTACTATAGAAAAAAGTGCATATTACATATTTGACGATTAGTCCGAGTAAATGTATAAAGATGGTACAGTGTAGTTAGAAAAATGAAATTAAAAAAAGANGAAATAAAAAAGGTCTTGAAGCACCGACAAAGAGATAAATGCAAATGACATCAGTTCCTGAATGTTCCGGTTATTTTTCGTCCTTACGGAAATAACCGATGAAGACCGATGGATTGTGACGTGCTTGTGTCGTCATAGTATGATACTCTCTGAACGAAGTTTCATGCCTGTTAGTATCACATTTCATGTGATACACTTTTTGCACTCATAATGTATATCATGTTTTATCTAAATAAACAAGTAATGCAACATGAAGATTGTTTTCACTATATGAAGATACCCATGTATGGGTTGAAACACAATTGTCTTTGCTTCAAGTATACACTTCCTGTTAATCCACCGAACGTCTACTTCCGGACGAAAAA
>NW_018406233.1:731-2215 GCF_002113885.1 Mizuhopecten yessoensis | reverse complement strand
CAACATCAGATTACTAAGTCAGACCACTGGGGTTCGTCACAAATGATTAATTTCGCATATGCTATACTTAATAAGGTCACATCACTATTTCTATGTGTGCTGTGACCCATACAAGTATAAAATATGTGTATTAGACATTTGTAACGAACCCCTTTGGTCCAACCGGTTCAACCGGTCCAACAGCCTATTGGTGGGCTCCTTACTTGACATCTGCGTGTGTAGGTCAGGTGTCAGGGTCAGAGGAAACTCGGTCTTATATGTGTCATTTACATTATTCTGTTATAAACCTGCCAGAAAAGTTTGCACGTGTACACGAAATGTTCAAATACACGCTGGTATGATATTTCAAGCATAGGTAAATTCATTTAGTAATGGTCATGATGAGTTATGTAACTTATAAAAAACAGGTGTGTAGAATTGACTGTGTATCAAAGTTATGATCTTAATGGATATGCAATATGCTCCACATAATTATGATGCAATTTTCAGTAATACGGGCATGTTAAAAAAATCACCGGTTAGAAATAAGTTGTTTTCGTGCAATAGAGGAAACATATAGAGGTGCATGCTTTTCCTTTGATTCACGATGTTGTCCTCCCTCATAACATTTAGTAAAACTGTATTCGATCATTAGTTACATGTCTTTCTAATAAAAATATTAGATAAGTGAGATTGCTTAATGTTGCTTAACACTGAACAATTTGTATGTTTTCTTGGACACCGAAGATCACATCTTATGATGACCTTGACATTTCTTCAACATTAAGTGATGATGACTGATGATACTTGCTTTTTACCTTATTATAATCTATTTCTTTGTAGTACTGCAAGTTATATCACTAAATGATTGCAGGACCGTTGATAGATTAACATTAGTATAAATACCATGTAGAAATGAAACCTAGATTTCCTGACATTCCGAAATGATTATTTAGCAGGCTTTCAAAAAATCTACGAACTCGTAAATGCCATGGCCCTAGTTTTGTCCGGTTTAGATTGTACTATCAAATATGGAATACGTTACACACTTTATACATGTCAAAACATGGTATTTGTGTTTAGTTCGAATGGAGCAGAGACAGCAGAGACAGCAGCAGCAGCAGCAGCAGGAATATACCTCTGGAATAGCTGACAATGTGGAAAACCCTTGTAATATCACCATTACTGTCGTTGGTCACCATGGAGTTGGCAAGTCTTGTTTTGTCCAACAGCTCAAACAGGAAACAATTCCGGAAGGCGGACCGGGCTCGACGGATACCGGTGATTTATACGTCAACTTTTTTGGGTACAACCCGAACACCGGCCTCCGACAAAAACTTGATGAGAATGGAGAAATCGAGACGGGTCGTCAGCGATTAAAATGGATAATTGGCCAATATGCAAAACTGTCTGGAAACACACCACAACAACTCCATGATAACCCCGTGGCATCAATATCAAATATGGAAGCGTCTGTGTCGTCAGCTGGGGTAAAGACAGGTACT
>NW_018406233.1:0-281 GCF_002113885.1 Mizuhopecten yessoensis | reverse complement strand
TACTATAAATAAATAGATACATGATAGTAAATGTATATATATATAATGTGATTATTTATGCTGTAACGTGTATCATTAAATGCAATGCACACTTCCTGTACGGGATGGTTCAGTGTACCGTCAGGAGTTATTGAGTACTGACTACCGGAAAATTACGCTGCGGTGTAAATCGTCTTGTTCGCTCTCCGCAATGACGGTGAATTTATCATTTGACGCACATTTTATCTAAAAACCACAGTTAATAAATAAAATATTTAGGAACAAATAAATTGATTTAAACA
>NW_018406232.1:4901-5317 GCF_002113885.1 Mizuhopecten yessoensis | reverse complement strand
ACTGGAGATAACCTACCGTATAGCGCATGTACATGGTAACTGGTGCATCTGTACTGGAGATAATCTACCATATAGCGCAAGTACATGGTCACTTGTGCATCTGTACTGGAGATAACCTACCACATAGCGCATGTACATGGTTACTGGTGGATCTGTACTGGAGATAACCTACCGTATAGCGCATGTACATGGTAACTGGTGCATCTGTACTGGAGATAATCTACCATGTAGCGCAAGTACATGGTCACTTGTGCATCTGTACTGGAGATAACCTACCACATAGCGCATGTACATGGTTACTGGTGGATCTGTACTGGAGATAACCTACCATATAGCGCATGTACATGGTTTCTGGTGGATCTGTACTGGAGATAACCTACCGTATAGCGCATGTAAATGGTTACTGGTGGATCTGT
>NW_018406232.1:4351-4800 GCF_002113885.1 Mizuhopecten yessoensis | reverse complement strand
GGATCTGTACTGGAGATAACCTACCACATAGCTCATGTTTATGGTAACTGGTGGATATGTACTAGAGATAACCTACCATATAACGCTTGTACATGGTTACTGGTGGATCTGTACTGGAGATGACCTACAATATAGCACATGTACATGGTTACTGTTGGATCTGTACTGGAGATAACCTACCACATAGCTCATGTTTATGGTAACTGGTGGATATGTACTGGAGATAACCTACCATATAGCACATGTACATGGTTACTGTTGGATCTGTACTGGAGATAACCTACAATAAAGCATATGTACATGGTTACCGGTGGATCTGTACTGGAGATAACCTACCACATAGCTCATGTTTATGGTAACTGGTGGATATGTACTAGAGATAACCTACCATATAACGCTTGTACATGGTTACTGGTGGATCTGTACTGGAGATAACCTACAATAAAGCA
>NW_018406232.1:0-281 GCF_002113885.1 Mizuhopecten yessoensis | reverse complement strand
TCTGTACTGGAGATAACCTACCATATAGCGCATGTAGATGGTTACAGGCGGATCTGTACTGGAGATAACCTACCATATAACGCATGAACATGGTTCCTGGTGGATATGTACTGGAGATAACCTACCATATAGCGCATGTACATGGTTACTGGTGGATCTGTACTGGAGATAACCTACCATATAGTGCATGTACATGGTTACTGTTGGATCTGTACTGGAGATACCCTACCACATGCCTCATGTTTATGGTTACTGGTGGATATGTACTGGAGATAACCTAC
>NW_018406231.1:1084772-1089826 GCF_002113885.1 Mizuhopecten yessoensis | reverse complement strand
CGTCAAATTTGACAGGAGTATTATGGTATGGCGTTGTCCGTCCGTTCGTCCGGCGTAAACTTTTGTTTGTACCGGGAACTCTTTCAGTTCGCCATGACAAGGGATTCCCATAAAAAGTAGTTCCGGCTAGTAGGTAAATACAACATTCCGTATTGCACATGTAAAATACAGAACGTTGTATTTCATGATCTGAAAATTGCTTCTATTTCTATAACGAGATTCAACTGGTATGTGATAAAAGCAAGACTACACACTTGTGTTTTTCTAACGAATCAGAAATCACTCATTTATTGCGCGGACGTATATATTCACTCGTGAATATATTCGTCCGCGCAATAAACTCGTGCTTTCTGATTCGATAGAAAAACATAAGTGTGTGATCTTGCATATGTACCGTTCAGATTGGACAATACTTAGAAGGACATTTTTCATGTGTAGATATAATGTTTTGTTCATCTTCACTGTATTAAAGATGTTTATCAAATGAAGAATTCACGATATTTTACTAGTAAAATAAATACAGATTCCCAGAAGACTTTCACGCATGGGGAAGCACCGGAAATGGACAAAGTGTTTACAGATCAAATCCCGTCGGCGCTTCGCGCCGCTTAGGGGTTTGAAAAAAATAAAGGCAACGTGTAGCAAGGGAAAGCAACTACGTTTACGCACGCATGTGTAACCATTGAAGAGCTTCACTCTTATCAACAGCTAAGGTCATTTAAGGACGTGCCTCCATGTGTGTTGTGCATGCGTGTTTGTGTGAATATTATGGTCTTATTTTGAAAACTGATCAATATGAAAGAAAAAAATAAGAATTTGATTAGGCAGATTGAAGAGTTTACAATCAGTCACTGAACACAATGTCATGCTCAGTGTGGAGAATTTACAATCTGTCACTGAACACAATGTCATGCTCAACGATGTCATGCTCAGTGTGGAGAGTTTACAAACTGTCACTGAAAACAATGTCATCTTCAGTGTGGAGAGTTTACAATAAGTCACTGAACACAATGTCATGCTCAGTGTGGAGAGGTTACAATCAGTCACTGAACACAATGTCATGCTCAGAGTGGAGATTTTACAATCTGTCACTGAACACAATGTCGTGCTCAACGATGTCATGCTCAGTGTGGAGAGTTTACAAACTGTCACTGAAAACAATGTCATCTTCAGTGTGGAGAGTTTACAATAAGTCACTGAACACAATGTCATGCTCTGTGTGGAGAGTTTACAATCTGTCACTGAACACAATGCCATGCTCAGTGTGGAGAGTTTACAATCAGTCACTGAACACGATGTCATGCTCAGTGTGGAGAGTTTACAATCTGTCATTGAACACAATGTCATGCTCAGTGTGGAGAGTTTACAAACTGTCACTGAAAACAATGTCATCTTCAGTGTGGAGAGTTTACAATAAGTCACTGAACACAATGTCATGCTCAGTGTGGAGAATTTACAATCTGTCACTGAACACAAAGTCATGCTCAGTGTGGAGAGTTTACAATCAGTCACTGAACACAATGTCATGCACAGAGTGGAGATTTTACAATCTGTCACTGAACACAATGTCGTGCTCAACGATGTCATGCTCAGTGTGGAGAGTTTACAATCTGTCACTGAACACAATGCCATGCTCAGTGTGGAGAGTTTACAATCAGTCACTGAACACAATTTCATGCTCAGAGTGGAGATTTTACAATCTGTCACTGAACACAATGTCATGCTCAACGATGTCATGCTCAGTGTGGAGAGTTTACAATCAGTCACTGAACACGATGTCATGCTCAGTGTGGAGAGTTTACAATCTGTCACTGAACACAATGTCATGCTCAGTGTGAAGAGTTTACAATCTGTCACTGAACACAATGTCATGCTCAACGATGTCATGCTCAGTGTGGAGAGTTTACAATCTGTCACTGAACCCAATGTCATGCTCAGTGTGAAGAGTTTACAATCAGAACACAATGACATGCTCAGTGTGGAGAGTTTACGATCTGTCACTGAACACAATGTCATCTTCAGTGTGGAGAGTTTACAATGAGTCACTGAACACAATGTCATGTTCAGTGTGGAGAGTTTACAATCAGTCACCGAACACAATGCCATGCTCAGTGTAGAGAGTTTACAATCAGAACACAATGTCATGCTCAGTGTGGAGAGTGTACAATCAGTCACTGAACACAATGGCATGCTCAGTGGGGAGAGTTTACAATCTGTAACTGAACACAATGTAATCCTCAGTGTGGAGAGTTTACAATGAGTCACTGAACACAATGTCATGCTCAGTGTGGAGAGTTTACAATCTGTAACTGAACACAATGTCATCCTCAGTGTGGAGAGTTTACAATCAGTCACTGAACACAATGTCATCCTCAGTGTGGAGAGTTTACAATGAGTCACTGAACACAATGTCATGCTCAGTGTGGAGAGTCTACAATCAGTCACTGAACACAATGTCATGCTCAGTTTGGAGAGTTTACAATCAGTCACTGAACACAATGTCATGCTCAGTGTGGAGAGTTTACAATCAGTCACTGAACACAATGCCATGCTAACTATAGACGCTAGAATATATAACCAAAATAGTTTGCAGTACAACATATTGAAATAAATCTAAAATCTTCCAGAATATTTTAAGTACTCCAGGACACAGGAGAGGATGCGTTGATTTGATTCGGTGCTAAGATTCACATCTCCCTTAGTCAGTATATCAGTATATATGATGATATTGCTTAATTTATTACATAAGCATTGAAATAAAACTTGCCTTTACTAAATTTGGGATCTTATCTTTTTTCTTCTTTTAAAACAACTTTCTTCTTCGAATTCCTAATGTCTTCCCTTCACAAATTACTTTTGGCCTTTAGTTGAGCGTTCGCCCCTGTGAACAGGGCTTTGGGTTCCGTCCCCTGGCCGAGACATACCAGAGTCTGTAAAAATGGTAGTTTCTACTCCTGCTTAACGCTCAGCAATTTAGGAGTGGGACGACTGGTTCGCCCGATGTCAGTATACTGTGACCGGGTGGGGTGTCCTGCTGGGTTTCTTCGGCAGTATGTTCAGTGAGGTAGCACTATAAAGTATGCATCAGTTCCGCGCTATCACAAGGAGACAAACACGAACATATCGCAGCATCCTAAAACAAACACGCATGCACTACACGCATGCATCTTGCACACAGGGGAGGCCGTCCTTAAATGAACATAGCTGTTGATAGGACGTTAAACAATACTAAACCAAACCAAACCAAACCAAACCTTTCATTTAAATAGTAAGGGCAATAGAGGAAGTAGTGATCTACGTCTTCACTTTAATTACCACAATCACAAATCTGAATTTTGTTGAAGGATATTTTTTCCGTAGTTCGCATATTAATATATTTGTTTTTTACTGATCCCCCATATTTAGATGTGCATGCACAGTAAGATGTTATAATATCTATTGTCTATGTTCTTGTTGTCCCAAAGAAATAAGTTGTTGAAATATACAATATGGCTTGTTCCATAAAGAAATCATGCTAGAAAAAAACGTTACATAGTTATTTGCTTGAAAATTCACTGATATATAAATACCAATCTGGTTTTCAGCTGGGCCATTCTACTGTTCATCAAATTATTGAAATATATCATACATTATGTGAAAATATTGAAAAAATGCAATCATCCTGTCTAGTTTTTTGTGATATTTCAAAAGCGTTCGATCGTGTGTGGCACAAGGGACTGAATGTAAATTAGCAAACCATGGTATACGTGGGAGACTACTTGCCTGGTTAAAAAACTATGTAAGTAACCGAAAACAACAGGTCCTTGTAGGAAAAAGTAAATCTTCCGTTAAAGCAGAGACGTATAATACAATTTATATAGCGCCCTATGTAAATTGTAAAATTATGCTAAAGCGCTTTACAAATTCAATTCAATTCAAATAAGTTTATTATAGTGTCACATGTAAAAGGTACAAGTATTACAATCTTTAAGTATGTCTGCTCACCCACCCTTACATCCAGTCTACTATATCAGACTTACGAGACACTCACTCTACCCCTATCATTCTTATGATTTCCTATCATTTACAACATACCTTGAGTATCGTTATGGTCCTCGTGCGATATAAGCCAAGCGTGTCATTCTAATGTCAAGCCTGGCTGCGGTTTTTTTAATATACACATTGTGGAAATATTTTAGAAGCTGTGATCCATAATAACGACTAATAGACAATTATTAAACTGTCGTTAATTGAAATGATACAATACAATACAATAAACTTTATTTAACGTCGGATATTAAAAACAGTTAACATTAGCTATTAAAAGCTATTATTCTGACAAGATGATGCTCAGGATAAACATTGTGTCTTAAACAAACAAAAAAATAATTAAACCGGTAAAGATACAAATGTTATTCTACCTCTTTAACCTTACGATCCAGGTGCCAAGACCTCACCTGGAAACGTATTGTGGATTGTGTACCTTGAACATGGTCTAAGATATGTTCCTCGCCAACAATACAATCCAGTGTCGACCTGCCGAACGTACGCTGCTAACATACCAAAGCCACTTGATGTAATGATAAGAATGTCACAATTAACCAAAGTATAGAAATCTAGCAACTGTTTAAGAAATCCCTGGCGTGGATCATTATGATAGGATTGATCAATGTGGGTTATTTTACCAGGAGTATCTATCATATTTCCAGGAAAACGTTTCTTGGCCAGGTCCTTTACGCCATTTGTGTCTGATGCAACAAAAAAATCGTATTTGGTTTTATTTAACTGGTCAAAATATTTCCACAAGATTCCTAACGGCGATTTACTTCTTTTGTCATCCCATGGCATATTGATATTTCCTCCGAAACGTATATGCGCACAAGCTATCTTAGGTCGTTTTCTCTGTGTTCGATTTAGATTAGTTAATGCACGAGCCAGGAGAGGCGAAGGTTTAAAGAAAAAATTGTACAACTGCCTGTAAATGTCGGCATAATGCAATTTGGTAATCCACGGAATCTCACATCCAATGTATGGTCTTTTTCTGAATTCCTCTGTAAAATCCCAATTCATTCGAA
>NW_018406231.1:1077814-1078957 GCF_002113885.1 Mizuhopecten yessoensis | reverse complement strand
GTATGTTCTTTTTGCATCGTGGAGACTTCCATGGTGGTTTCTTTCGCATTTGTTCCTGAGGCAAGAACTACAGTTTGGAAACATTCCGGTTTTACATATGTACCGTTTAACGTATCATCCAATATATCGTCTATAGGTTCCTTCCAGAACCAGTATCCAACCACCATCACCACAGTAACACCCATTAAAAGGAACATCAAATCGCGGTACTGAAATAAACGATCAATTCATGGTTAACAATGTTCCAGGTAAGACACTAATAAAATTGAGAGCAAAATATGAAAACCACGCAGTGAAAAATCAATATCTAAAGACAATTTGAATACATAAAAAAAGAAAATATAACAGACAATGCAGCCTATACTGTAAAAATACAATACTTATAAATCAAGGAAAACTGTCAACACCAACGGGTAATATTGCAGAACATGAAGACCTGTAATATAGGACCCTCCATAGGACAAACCAGTACCAAATTACATCGTTTTACAAAGCATCAACATATATGGGGGCTGGTGTTACAATAAATATTAATACAGTGACCTGAAGTAGCTTGATTGTATTTGCATAAAAAACATGGAATGTGTAAAAAGAAATTAAACTACATGCGGCAGTGCAAACACATGTTAGTGTGCTGCAGTTGTTTCCGTTGTATTTATAGCCTGTGTCAAAATGATGTAGCTGTCGCGTGTACATGTTTAAATCAGACACATAGGAAGGTTTTGTATAGGCCTCTGTTTAGTACAGAACCTCGTTTGCGCAAATTCAACATTTCCAATCATGCAATTTACTAAAAATGTCCGTGTTTTATTATCTATATGAATGTGGGGTGTTTTTGCATATAGAAGTTCTTGTAACCTGGACAAACAAAATAGAACAAGACTGTAATTCCAACTGCAAGCGTGTGGGTACAAATCACCCTTGTGGGTACAAATCACCCATGTGGGTACAAGTGAGCTTCAAATTGCCCTAGAAGTACGTGTATAAATACTTGATATACACATTACAATAAATTATCATATCTTCACATTTTATTTACACCAGTACAATACTGTAGTGCTAATACTCTTACCTGTCTATTATCATTGCTGCTTCGCAGTAAGCTATTAATAGCTCCTCATCATCACAGTTCCTGTCGGCCCT
>NW_018406231.1:979545-1075978 GCF_002113885.1 Mizuhopecten yessoensis | reverse complement strand
TTCCATGGTGGTTTCTTTCGCATTTGTTCCTGAGGTAAGAACTACTGTTTGGAAACATTCCGCTTTTACATAAGTACCGTTTAACGTATCATCCAATATATCGTCTATAAGTTCCTTCCAGAACCAGTATCCAACCACCATCACCACAGTAACACCCATTAAAAGGAACATCAAATAGCGGTACTGAAATAAATGATCAATTCATGGTTAACAATGTTCCAGGTAAGACACTAATAAAATTGAGAGCAAAATATGAAAACCACGCAGTGAAAAATCAATATCTAAAGACAATTTGAATACATAAAAAAAGAAAATATAACAGACAATGCAGCCTATACTGTAAAAATACAATACTTATAAATCAAGGAAAACTGTCAACACCAACGGGTAATATTGTAGAACATGAAGACCTGTTATATAGGACCTTCCAACCCTCCATTTGCAGAGATAGAGAGAAACATGATTTCTACATATACCAATTGACATGTATATATGTACATCAAGAGCTTCAAAACAAACCAGTACCAAATTACATCGTTTTTACAAAGCATCAACATATATGGGGGCTGGTGTTACAATAAATATTAATACAGTGACCGGAAGTAGCTTGATTGTATTTGCATAAAACACATGGAATGTGTACAAAGAAATTTAACTACATGGAGCAGTGCAAATATACTTCGAACACATGTTGGTGTGCTGCAGTTGTTTCCGTTGTATTTATAGCCTGTGTCAAAATGATGTAGCTGTCGCATGAACATGTTTAAATCAGACACATAAGAAGGTTTTGTATAGGTCTCTGTTTAGTACAGAACCTCGTTTGCCCGTGTTTAATTATGTATATGAATGTGTGTTTATTTTGCATTTAGAAGTTTACGAAGGTGTAATATTCTGGCGTTCTTGTAACCTGGACAAACAAAATAGAACAAGACTGTAACTCCAACTGCAAGCGTGTGGGTAAAATCACCCGTGCGGGTACAAATCACCCGTGTGGGTACAAGTGAACCTCAAATTGCCCTAGAAGTACGTGTATACATGCTTGATATACACATTACAATAAAATATCATCTCTTAACATTTTATTTACACCAATACAATACTGTAGTGCTAATACTCTTACCTGTCTATTTTCTACGTGATCGTTATAAAATACTAATCATTGCTGCTTCGCAGTAAGCTAGTTATAGCTCCACAGCACCGCAGTTCCTGTCGGCCCATACTAAACGTCTCTTTAATCAAATGCCAACTCTGAATTAATGTGCAATACTTACATTTTTATGTGAACGTAAACACCACTCCCTTCGCAATGTTTGAAGTAACATCATGACAATTCTGTTCTTCCTGAAGTTAATACTGACAAAAATGGAGGTAGAAATTACCTGCAAATGTAACACCTTGCTGACTTTGACACGCGTCACTTAAACTTACTGGTGTGTAAATGTGACCTTATTACAATGTTTAGCAACACACCCATGGTGAAATATGTGAAGCGTTACATTACTGCTCTAAAAATACAGGTTTTTAAGAATAAACAAGTTAAAATGGCGGCTTTGATGTGTGAGGGTTATTTCTTTCATGACACATTAGAACACGAACTCCTTTTTTATTGATTATCTAATTTCAAAAAAATCTTCAGATATGAGTTATTTGATAATATTTCTGACTAGGTTCTTAAAATGAGGTTGTTACAAAACTTGCAAAGTTTGATAATTTACCTCTGAAAATACAGATTTTTAAGAATAAACAAGTTTAAATGGCGGCTTTTGGGTGTGAGGGTTATTTCTTTTATGACACATTAGAACACGAACTCCTTTCTAATCCATTGTTTAATTTCTAAAACATCTTCAGATATTTATTCAAACATAATAATTCTAGACAGTTTTTTCAAATAAGGTTTTTACAATACTTGCAAGGCTTGATAATTGAGCTCTATAAATACACTTTTTTTAAGAATAAACAAGTTAAAATTGCGGCTGTGAT
Source organism: Mizuhopecten yessoensis (assembly GCF_002113885.1). Taxonomy (NCBI): domain Eukaryota; kingdom Metazoa; phylum Mollusca; class Bivalvia; order Pectinida; family Pectinidae; genus Mizuhopecten; species Mizuhopecten yessoensis. The sequence goes on along the minus strand of NW_018406231.1, from coordinate 1,073,998 downwards.
GTGCGAAGGTTAATTCCTTTCATTTCAATTTCAAAAACAATTTCTAAATCCGCGCCTGTAGGTAAATCTTACTACTACTTCGGTACGTTAAGATTCTTTTAGCCGTATCTTTTTGCAACATCCGTAGGTCAAGAAGGGGAACATAACAAAATATTTAAAATCCTACTCTGTCATAACGGACTATGGATTGTTAACCTAAATATATATATATAATTTGATCTGTAGCCCTCCTGGTGAGTGAAACTCGGTGTTAAAGCCTGCATTCATTCATTATTACCTTAAACCTTGCGGTTTATCAGTACAGTTCATATATACAGTACAAATTATACAGTACATAATAATAATTATATATACAAACAGAGAATACAACCTTCCGACTATGCATGCACGATGAATTCACAGAGAAAGTGTAGGGAGTGATTCCTTTAATCTTGAACAGTATTGCATCTCCTTTTTTGACATTGGTTAAGATTTTTGGCTAAATTGGACCTTTTTTTATTTATCTTTTTAAAGGTTCATCTTTATTCAAACTAATTAAAAAGACACACTTAGAAGGTACACATGATGACACATTTGAAATGTCAACAAGTATTGACGACACATTTGAAAGGTACACAGGTATCCGATATAAATGACACATTTTTAATTATACAAAAATTGATGACACATTTAGAAGGTACACAAGTATAGATGAAATATTTGAATGTATACAAATATTGATGACATATTTGCAATGTACACTGTTTGAGCTTTCCCCAGCAATTCAGAATCACTTAATTTCTACAGAAAACTAAAACACTGTAAAAAGAAATACATTATAAGGTTGTAACAGTAGCACATATCTTTATATCTAACACAAATATTGAGCATGTAATGTGTAGATTACATCTAACATTAAATAAAATGCAATCAACAAATTGTTTATTGGTATAAATGATATATGCAAATACCTGTTTTGTATGGCAGTATGGTAAAAGTATTACAGCCATATCTGTGTATACAAGGCCATTATATTGAAGAGTGATATGTATGCTGCACTCTTACATTTTATCTTGTTATATAAACTTTATTTATTTTAAAACAATCATGAAACAAGTAGCACTGGGGATCTTAATGTGGGAGGAAACTGTATACTATTTCACATCTGATCAGGGAATCGAACCCCTACTGCCTTGATGAAAGGCGAGTGCGCTATCCACTGTGCAACCCGACTGCACTTAATTATTTTTAACAATAGCCCTTTTTTACAACAGAAAACACATGTTTTGATTTTAATCCTAAATTAAATAGAAAATTCAAATATGATATTTGTCTTATACATGCATCCCCATCATGTTCTTTAGATATACAAGAATTTTATTTGCACAAGTGTAACAAATCATGTTTACCAATACCTTGCATGCTTATCCAATACTTCAAATGAGGAAATCATATAAGTAGATATGTTACAAGTTCTATCACAGAAATACATAGAAGTTACAGTTCTATCACAGTGCACGACAAATATAAACGTATTTCCAAATAACATCACATAGAAATCAACAATTTGTCTACTTAAGGCTCTCCGTCCCACAGCAGGTGAAAACACTAGAGAATTCCACTGTAGTTTTTGATACCTAGAGTAGCATCCCCTTTCCTTCATTTAAAATATCACTTTAGCACAACTGGGCCAGGGTACTACCATACTTGCCAACTAATTCTAATTCTGCTTTCTCACAATTAAAACATACATAAATTGAATCTACCCCTAAAGACACAAAATAACCTTTTTAAAATTACATATATTGAGTTGTTAGTTTAGCAATTTCACTGGTTGTAAATACTTAACGTAAGGGCACAAAATTGTGAGTGTCCCTCCTATTTAAACATGGTTCAAAAGCAAAGTCACAGTTTTTGGCATTGGTACAAGGATCCTTAATATAACAAATAGGAATTGCATAAATAAAACATACAAAATATTCAACGGGTGATAGACAATTTATATATATAGGTCTTAAATGAGTTTCCATTTCATATGAGATTTATGAAATGAGTATTAAAATTGTAACGAGCCTCTGGTGAGCTAAAATGAAAAATTTATGACAAGTTTCATCAATTTCATATGAGTTTAAGCATACATGCCATAACTTTCCGGTGCAAAATAGTGACAGTTCTTTATTATTTCTTGTTCTAAAAAAAATGCCATACTAGGTTTTTTATGATAATATTTTTTAATGAAACGGTTTCTTAATCAGTATAATGACTACATCTAATAATAAAAGGATATTCGTTTTCAATCTCGCCAGTGTTACAATATATTCAAATTCTATCTTTTCTCTCTAAACCATGAAATCTACCCGTTTCAATATTCAACATATGCGATGACAACCGAATTTTAGCAATTTGTTTTATATATTTTGTAATCCAATAGGTTTAATTAAATACTGCTTAAGACAAAAAATACCACAGATCCATTTATAAAGAGAACACTTAGCAGATGAATTAATTAAATCTAGACACTCCTGTTGAAAAATGTCATGCATTTTACATTTAATAATATTCATGTAGGTCGTCTCAAAGCTAGTTCGTACATGTAGGTCGTCTCAAAGCTAGTTCGTACATGTAGGGCGTCTCAAAGCTAGTTCGTACATCTAGGTCGTCTCAAAGCTAGTTCGTATATGTAGGTCGTCTCAAAGCTAGTTCGTACATCTAGGTCGTCTCAAAGCTAGTTCGTGCAAATAGGTCGTCTCAAAGTTAGTTCGTACATGTAGGTCGTCTCAAAGCTAGTTCGTAGATGTAGTTCGTCTCAAAGCTAGTTCGTACATGTAGGTCGTCTCAAAGTTAGATCGTACATGTAGGTCGTCTCAAAGCTAGTTCCTACATATAGGTCGCCTCAAAGCTAGTTCGTACATGTAGGTCGTCTCAAAGCTAGTTCGTACATGTAGGTCGTCTCAAAGCTGGATTGTACATGTAGGTCGTCTCTGTCATATGCACAAAACAACATGGAAGTTTGAAGACATACAATAGAAAGTGAGTGTAAAACTCTCATAGACTAGGTTACTTACAATAAAATGAAGGCAAAATCTGACAAGATCCAGGCTATTACAATTGGTAAATCAAGGTACTGAAAGTACTGAAATGCTGAACATATTACGTTGTCAATTTACGTCATCTTTAAGCTTTAAGGGCACCCTCAAGCTAGGTCTGATCATACGAGTCATTATCATAAAATATTGAAGTGGGGCTTAACAAATGAAATTTACAAACAATAGAAGTACATTTTACAAACTTGATGACACCCTTAGTTGATCTTAGCTCGGTTAAGACTTGATTCAGTATTTTATTTTTACATTTATGATTATATTATAAACATCAAATGTGCTGCCTGTCTATGAAAATGTTTTCCGATATCACTTGGTACTGTGAATGTAGCTTTTGGTAACTGAATAGCATGTCATTGTGAAGACTTAGGATTTATATTGGTAAATAAAACATATAAAAGAATATCTGTACATAACATTGGAATGTTTGGAAATATAAATACAAAATCTACACAAAAACAGGATTTTACATGGACTTTAACCACAAGTTGTAAAATAAATGAGTTTGTTAGTTGAGTGATCTTTTATAATCTTCCTGAAAACATTGACCCTTATGACAAATCTGCTATAAGAAGTTGCATCTATGTAAATACATTGTATTTTAACTACCAAATCAATTATATGATGCCAAAAAATCCAGTACCGAGATATCGATCCCCGAAGAGCGCAATTTTCACCTGTCGATCTACTGCTAATCAGCGTACTGGTCACTTAAGCTGAATGAGAGCTTTTTAGGCTGTGACGTCACAAGTTCAACCACCGGCAGCCAGTATGGTAGAGAGTGATAGCGTAAGATGTACGGGGTAAAATTGCGAATTGAAAACGGATTTTGAGGAATTGGATTATGGTGAAGTTGATCAAAATTAAGGTAATAAAAAGTTTTACAAATGTAGCTTAAATTTATATAGAATGCCATGTATACTTTACATTAGATTTACAACAGATAAGCATTTTAAATACGCGTGTCAGTCACGGTTCATAGTGTTACTGATAAACAATTATCCTGCTATTGTAAGTTTTAAAATTGGTTTTTGAGTGCCGTTATTTATCACTGTTAGTTGCGCGTCAGCCATGTTTTATCTGTTAGTGTTTTATTTAGCTGTCTCGTAAACGATTTAAAAAAAAAAACGAAGTTAAGACACTGAATAACACATACATGTAAAGATATGAATCAATTACCCTTTGTTATTGTTTCTACTGACAAGTATGAGCATCCCCCTTCCCCGAGTACGAGATTTCAAAGGCGTTTGCTAAAAAAACCTTTTCGTACTTCCACGAACATATATTAGATGTATACAAGTTCGTGGTATTTCATGGCTCGCTGCTAATATAACATAAAGATCCTTGATAAAATAAAAGGCGTAGTTCATTTGTATTACATCAAAAACATATTCAAACTATATATGTTCCAGTAGATCTAGAGGCCGGGTGAACCACAGGGGCATGGATCGCTTTACTTGTAATATTAAAAAACAGGGGTCTCCTATACTTAGACATATTTTCAGTAAAGGAGACCCCTATTTTTTAATATTACAAGTAAAGCGATCCATGCCCCTGTGGGGTGAACGGGTAGGATGGTGGACCGGGAGAGGCCGGAACGACTTGATTCTTTTTTTTATAGAATATGAGCTGCCCTCAAACAGTGTTTTGAACACAATAGGAAATTTCGTAGGTCTTTCCCACTTTCAACAAACTGTACGCATTGTTTCTAAACACTGACATGCGTGTTCGGACATCCACTCACAACACGAGTTTTATTCCTCCCCGATACGAGCTCCGTACTAACCACAATAAAAGGAAGATGAAAACTTTGTTAAGCACATGACATGCCGCATATATAACGCTCTTCTTTAGTAAAATATAATAGGGTTGAGTTGAACGCTTTGAACTTGTGATGTCACAGGTCTGGGACACTGAAACGATGTAGGGCCCCAGGTGCGATTTCAAGAAAAATCGTGATTTCTCTGAAACGAAAGACGCTATGGCGTTCGCGCTTTTCCACTTTCTTTTTTATAAAGTGGTGTACTTCAAACTTAACATTGCAAATAATTCCGGGTACACTTTAAGGTCATTTTTCATGATTTTATATTGTCAAGTTTTAATTTCGTTCCACTCATATGGCATTTTTGCTCCAAAGCAAACACCAAAAACCTTCAAAGGGTACACTATAGAGCCCTTTTTGTATATCAAGATTTTAATTCCAGCTACGAAGATCTTTTAGAAAAAGGTAACACTTGTACATTACAATTAAGTAGACTCAGACAAGTAGCTATGGAAAATTTTAAAGTTTTAAATGGACAAAGCCCCTGTTATTTACAGGATTGTGTACTCATTTAAAAACATCATCTTATAATGTCAGATACAGTAAAATTGTAGAAATCCCTAGAAGCAGAAGAGTTAAGTACGGAATAAACAGTTTTAGGTTTTTTTTATCTCTCTCTTCATGGAACTCACTGTCAGGGCATGTCAGATTATCTACTTCTTTAAATGATTTTAGGAAAATAATAACAAGAGGCCCAGAGGGCCTGTATCGCTCACCTGTTTCTTTTGTGACACGAAACTGACATATATAGGTAACTTAAGGCTAAATTTGGTAACTAGAACACAAGACATTTTTAACATCCTTTAAACACTTAAGATATTGTTTGAAATTTGAAATTGTAATTTTAAAGCATTTAACCCACGTTGACCTTTGACTCTAACATACCCAAGCATCATGACTCTAGACCAAATGCTACTTAGGATATTGTTGTTTGAAGTTTTTAACATATTTGAACCCTGTGACCTTGAAAGAAGGTCAAGGTTATTTTAATGAGGAAATTTATAGCACTCTATCCCAGGTACCTACTGGCCAAATATTATAACCCTGGGCCTTATGGAACTTGAGGGGAAGATTGTTAAAGCTTTTAACCCATGTTGACATTTGACCCCAGACTAGCACTTAAAGTTGACCTTTGACCTCATTACTGTAATTACAAAACATATTTGCACAGCTGGTCTACATAACATACCCATGTATTATGACTCTTGTCCAAATGGTTCTTAGGATATTGTTGTTTGAAGTTTTTAACATGTTTGAGCCCTGTGACCTTGAAAGTAGGTCAAGATCATTTAAATGAGGAAACTTTATTGCACTCCCAGGTACCTACTAGCCAAATATCATGACTCTAGGTCTTCCAGTTCTTCAGGAGAAGTCGTTCAAATGAAAAAGTTGACAGACGGACGACGTACGACTTGGAATGGTGAAAGTGGCCACTGTGCAATGTGCAGATGAGTTCCTTCCCTTTGCTGCCTCTGCTGTTTTATCCATTCTGCTCCAATGCTTTTACAATTCTGTAGTTAGTCATTATGCTTGTAAAATGTGTATGTGTATAAAATTGTATGCGCTGTTTGTGTTGTTTTTCTTTTATTTTGTGTAGCAATCTGTGCTATTTAGATATGTTTGTATATGTATGTGCTGTAATTATGTAATTTGTTGAAGGCTTTGTGTGATAAGTGTGGTTTTCCAGAATGTTTTAAGTTATCTAGGAATTTATCATTACCCATGATCATCACGGATGGGGCACTGTAGCCACCTTGTTTTGACTGTTTGTTCATTTTGGAACCACACTACCTATCTTAACCACACTACCTATCTTTTAACAGTGCCATATATTTGCATGCTTGTTATGTTTTATATAATGCTACCTCCGTTTTTATTTTTTATAAAGTCGGTTGTAAAAGCCTTGTGTTGCCTTGTTTAACCATGTACCGACTTTTAAATAAAATTTATTTGACTTGACTAGACTTGAAAGAAGTTCAAACATTATTTACGTGATTATAGAGCCTTTGCAATTCTTTCTCAACTCCCTTGGGTGTATACAGCCGGTGCTGCCATTTCGGCGCTCACAATAAAAAAAATCAGGAGAGGGACCCCATAGAAGATGTAACGATAAATATGCAAATTACCAATCTATTACTGAAGTAAGGATTACTTGATTTGTTTTAAAGGATATCTGGAAAATTACCAGTGTACATATACTATATATGTGAGCTACACTGGATGCAGAGAAGCACGTCCAGTGTATGTATTTCCAATGACTCGTTACTATTTTTTCTGCTCGCAGCTGACATGTACTATACTCCTGAAAAACATACACCGGTTTTGACATATTCTAAATTCTAACTTTATTCTTACTTACTGTCAGCAATAGTCTGAAAGGTATTTTCCCTCCGAGGAGTTTGGACCAATCAAAATTACTGTTTCAAAAAGCTTTTGGCTCAGCTTCTAGCAAATGCATAATTATATGACTGTTGCAATATCTCCTTAGTTCCTATTGGTAGAGGGTGTTATATTGTTATATATGTCTACAGGCCAGCAGCAGTGCATGTGTGTCATAATTGCCTTCAGGTCAACTAAGAATTTTGCCATGGGTCATATGTCAGTATACACTTCTTTGTATCAGTTGATTTGATTCGGTGCTAAGATTCATATCTCACTTAGTCAGTATATCAGTATATATGTATTGCTTAATTCATTATATGATGATTGAAAGAAAACGTGCCTTTACTAAATTTGGGATCCTATAATTTCTCTTCTTTCTAAACAACTTTCTTCTTCCTAATGTCTCCCTTGACAATTCCTCACTTTTGGCCTTTAGTTGGGCGTTCGCCCCTGTGAGGAAGGCTTTGGGTTCTGTCCCCTGGCTGAGACATACCAGAGTCTGAAAGAATGGTAGTTTCTACTCCTGCTTAACGCTCAGCAATTGTCAGTATAATGTGACCGGGTGGGGCGTCCTGCTGGGTGTCATCGGCATTATGTTTCAATGAGGTACCACTACAAAGTCGGCATCAGTTTCGCACTATCACAAGGAGACAAAAACGAACATATCGTGGCCTCCCAAAACACACACACGCATGCATCTGAGGCCGTCCTTAAATGACGATAGCTGTTGATAGGACGTTAAACAATACTAAACTAAACCAAACCAAACCCTAGGCCTTTTTGTTATTCAGAAAATATTTATTCAGGATTTTAACACATTTTACCTTGACCTTAAAGTGGGCCGATATATTTTATTTGAACAACCTTACATGGTAGCTCTTCAATCTTGGCATGTATTAGCTAAATGATATCACCCTAGGCCTCTTTGTTATACAGGAGTCAATGCTAAATGTAATCACCCTAGGCCTCTTTGTTATACAGGAGTCAATGCTAAATGTAATCACCCTAGGCCTCTTTGTTATACAGGAGTCAATGCTAAATGTAATCACCCTAGGCCTCTTTGTTATACAGGAGTCAATGCTAAATGTAATCACCCTAGGCCTCTTTGTTATACAGGAGTCAATGCTAAATGTAATCACCCTAGGCCTCTTTGTTATACAGGAGTCAATGCTAAATGTAATCACCCTAGGCCTCTTTGTTATACAGGAGTCAATGCTAAATGTAATCACCCTAGGCCTCTTTGTTATACAGGAGTCAATGCTAAATGTAATCACCCTAGGCCTCTTTGTTATACAGGAGTCAATGCTAAATGTAATCACCCTAGGCCTCTTTGTTATACAGGAGTCAATGCTAAATGTAATCACCCTAGGCCTCTTTGTTATACAGGAGTCAATGCTAAATGTAATCACCCTAGGCCTCTTTGTTATACAGGAGTCAATGCTAAATGTAATCACCCTAGGCCTCTTTGTTATACAGGAGTCAATGCTAAATGTAATCACCCTAGGCCTCTTTGTTATACAGGAGTCAATGCTAAATGTAATCACCCTAGGCCTCTTTGTTATACAGGAGTCAATGCTAAATGTAATCACCCTAGGCCTCTTTGTTATACAGGAGTCAATGCTAAATGTAATCACCCTAGGCCTCTTTGTTATACAGGAGTCAATGCTAAATGTAATCACCCTAGGCCTCTTTGTTATACAGGAGTCAATGCTAAATGTAATCACCCTAGGCCTCTTTGTTATACAGGAGTCAATGCTAAATGTAATCACCCTAGGCCTCTTTGTTATACAGGAGTCAATGCTAAATGTAATCACCCTAGGCCTCTTTGTTATACAGGAGTCAATGCTAAATGTAATCACCCTAGGCCTCTTTGTTATACAGGAGTCAATGCTAAATGTAATCACCCTAGGCCTCTTTGTTATACAGGAGTCAATGCTAAATGTAATCACCCTAGGCCTCTTTGTTATACAGGAGTCAATGCTAAATGTAATCACCCTAGGCCTCTTTGTTATACAGGAGTCAATGCTAAATGTAATCACCCTAGGCCTCTTTGTTATACAGGAGTCAATGCTAAATGTAATCACCCTAGGCCTCTTTGTTATACAGGAGTCAATGCTAAATGTAATCACCCTAGGCCTCTTTGTTATACAGGAGTCAATGCTAAATGGACGGGCAATGGCTGTTGAACCACAGCATTATAATCACACATGCTCATTGGGTCCTAGGGTCAGGTGAGCTAAAAACATTGTCTAGACATTACACAACAATCAACTAGTTTTGCTTCAAACCTGTAAATAAATACGAAAGTATTGTCTGAAAAATGACAACCTATCACAATCCTGTCATATTTGACTAAGTCGATCATGTACAACATATTTTGACACGATCTCTGAGAAATAGCTGTAACAAAGTTCACATAGAAAATCCAAGACGACTGTCGGGCAGCCATTTTGTTTTTTTACCAATCCATCTCAAATTTCAACAAACCGCAAGGGAATCATGCATACCAAGTTTAGTCATGACCCCTTGGAAGTTTCTAAGAAACCAAATATTGATTAAAGACCAGAATGACAAGACCCTGAACCACAGTAGAACAAGAGGCCCAGAGGGCCTGTATCGCTCACCTGAATATTTAAGCAGTCATAGCAAATATTCTCATTAAATATTATATTGTACTACACATTTGTTACTCGCAAACTTTGTCGGCTCCATCTGTTGAAACTATCAGTCAAATATCATTATCAGATTTTATGCTTTTTGGCCATCGTTCTTCTTCAAATATCATAATTTTATGCCTTTCAATTTTTCAGAAGAAGGTCAGTCATTTTCATTCTCAAACTTTGTCAGGCTATATCTCACGAAGCCCCAAGCCAAATATGAAGGTTCTACACCTTTTGGTTTTTCAGAAGTCGTTGAAAGATTTTGGCATATTTGACCGCTGTGACCTTGAAAGTAAATACAAGGTTATTTTCATGTCAAACTTCGTCAGGCTCTATCCAAGGAAGCCACCAGCCAATTTTGAAGATTATATTCCTTTTAGTTCTTCAGAAGAAGTCGTTTGAAGTGTTTGACATATTTGACTGCTATGACCTTGAGAGGCGGTCAAAGTCATTTTCATTCTCAAACTTTGTCGGGCTCTATCCCAGAAAGCCACTAGCCAAATATAAAGATTCTATACCTTTTGGTTCTTCAGAAGAAGTTGTTTAAAGAGTTTGACGTATTTGACTCCTGTGACCTTGTAAACCAGTCAAGGTCATTTTCATTCTCAAACTTTGTCGGGCTGTATCACAGGAAGCCACCAGCCAAATATAATGATTCTTTACCATTTGGTTCTTCAGGAGAAGTGTTTTAAAGAGTTTGACATATTTAACTCCTGTGACCTTGAAAGCAGGTCAAAATCATTTTCATTCTCAAACTTTGTCAGGCTCTATCCCAGGAATCCAGCAGCCAAATATAAAGATTCTATACCTTTTGGTTCTTTAAAAGAAGTCTTTTAAAGAGTTTGACATATTTGATCACTGTGACCTTGAAAGTAGGTCAGTCATTTTCATTCCCAAACTTTGTCAGGCTCTATCCCAGGAAGCCATCAGCCAAATATGAAGGTTATATACCCTTTAGTTCTTCAGGAGAAGTTGTTTGAAGCGTTTGACATAATTGACCCCTGTGACCTTGGAAGCAGGTCAAGGTCATTTTCATTCGCAAACCTTATCAGGCTCTATCCCAGGAAGCCACCAGCAAAATATATAGATTCTATACCGTTCTGTTCTTCAGGAGAAGTCGTTTAAAGAGTTTGACATATTTGACCCCTGTGACCTTGAAAGGAAGTCAAGGACATTTTCATTCTCAAACTTTGTTGGGCTCCTACCAAGGAAGCTTTCAGACAAATATCATGACTCTAGGCCTGCCCGTTCTTCAGAAGAAGTTGTATAAAGGAAAAGTTGGCGGACGACGGACACCGGATTGCCCTTTGGGCAGGTGAGCTAAAAATTATTTGAACTGCCTATCATATGATGATGGTGAGTTTCATAAAAAATAGAATGACAGTCAATAATGGTACAAGATGTCTTTGAATCAGAACAAAGTTTTCAGCAAAACTACTTGTACCCATAACCTGATTGGGGTTGCATTGCTGTACATGTCGACAATTCAATAACAAAAGAAAAACACTTTTCAATTCAACAAATTCATTTTATTTTTTCTTATGACTGATGACAGCTAGGATATACATGTATATATGTACTACAGACAAGAACTGATTTTATCACTTGGGGTCTATATTTGAATTGTATAACATATTTATAAGTGAAATGTCAGGTTTAACAGTACTAGTGGTGACAATAACATTGATACATCTCTACTCCAACAACACTGTTATTTTTATGCCAAACCAAACAATCAGAAAGCAGGCTTTGGTGTGAAAAATAACAAAGAATTTTTAATGTCAATTATGACATCAGTAGACAGGATGTTTTGTTATTGTCTGTTGTAACATTGCAACACAGTATTTGTCTGCACATTTGTGTTGGCAGGAGATAGGTTATCTGTTCACAGAAGAAAATGTCAGTGCTCAAGGAAAATATATTATAATAGATGTTTTCTTGGTTTTTCATGAATAACGGTTATAGATGTGTTTCATTTTAACAGGGTTGGATGTTTCACTTAAATAGGGTTGAATGTTTTACTTTAACAGGGTTGGACGTATCACTTTAACAGGGTTAAATGTTTTACTTTAACAGGGTTGAATGTTTCCCTTTAACAGGGTTGGATTTTTCACTATAACAGGATTGGATGTTTTACTTTAACAGGGTTGGATGTTCCACTTTAACAGGGTTGAATATTTCACTTTAACACTTTTACTCATGAAAAGTATCAAAATATTCTCCTGAAATAGGACTTTTTTTCTTCAGGAAACAAAGAATATTCTCCATATACAGCAAAGCTTGTCTCAACTGCGTGTGGTTCCATATAAAAATGGCTTGGTACTGTACTTTCACCTGATGTAGAAATTCCGTCCACTTCACTACTGCATTGAAGAGTGATTTTCCCATTAAAATCTTATTTTCTCTATATCTAAACATATAATTTTAGGTTGCATGTTTTTTAAAGGAGCAAGAATATTTTAAAATGTAATGTCATGTTGCATTAAAGTATTCAGTTAACAAATTTTACCCCCATATTTATCCGCCAATAAGCCCATGCTTGGTAATAAGCCCACCAATATACATGTATATTACAGTAAGGAAGAAATGCCAACAAAAACTTTTGCTTTGTCCAGTAATAAGCCCACCCCCTACTGTCAGTCAGAGATTATGTGTTGTCCTGTAATAAGCCAACCCCCTACTGTCAGTCAGAGATTATGTGTTGTCCTGTAATAAGCCCACTCCTTACTGTCAGAAATTATGTGTTGACCTGTAATAAGCCCAGCCCCCTACTTTCAGTCAGAGATTATGTGTTGTCCTGTAATAGGCCTAGCCCCCTTCTTTCAGTCAGAGATTATATGTTGTCCTGTAATAAGCCCAGCCCCCTACTTTCAGTCAGAGATTATATGTTGTCCTGTAATAAGCTCCTCCCCCTACTTACAGTCAGAGATTATGTGGTGTCCTGTTATAAGCCCCTCCCCCTACTTTCAGTCAGAGAATATGTGGTGTCCTGTAATAAGCCCACCCACTTACTGTCAGTCAGAGATTATGTGGTGTCCTGTAATAAGCCCCTCCCCCTACTTTCAGTCAGAGATTATGTGGTGTCCTGTAATAAGCCCACCCCTTACTTTCAGTCAGAGATTATGTGTTGTCCTGTAATAAGCCCAGTCCCCCTACTTTCAGTCAGAGAATATGTGGTGTCCTGTAATAAGCCCACCCCCTTAATGTCAGTCAGAGATTATGTGTTGTCTGTAGTAAGCCCCTCCCCCTACTTTCAGTCAGAGAATATGTGGTGTCCTGTAATAAGCCCACCCACTTACTGTCAGTCAAAGATTATGTGGTGTCCTGTAATAAGCCCAGCCCCCTACTGTCAGCCAGAGATTATGTGGTGTCCTGTAATAAGCCCCGCCCCCTACTGTCAGTCAGAGATTATGTGTTGTCCTGTAATAAGCTAACCCCCTTCTTTCAGTCAGAGATTATGTGTTGTCCTGTAATAAGCTAACCCCCTTCTTTCAGTCAGAGATTATGTGTTGTCCTGTAATAAGCCCACCCCCTACTTTCAGTCAGAGTTTATGTGTTGTCCTGTAATAAGCCCAGTCCCCTACTTTCAGTCAGAGATTATGTGTTGTCCTGTAATAAGCCCAGTCCCCCTACTTTCAGTCAGAGAATATGTGGTGTCCTGTAATAAGCCCACCCACTTACTGTCAGTCAAAGATTATGTGGTGTCCTGTAATAAGCCCACCCACTTACTGTCAGTCAAAGATTATGTGGTGTCCTGTAATAAGCCCAGACCCCTACTGTCAGTCAGAGATTATGTGGTGGCCTGTAATAAGCCCACCCCCTTACTGTCAGTCAGAGATTATGTGTTGTCCTGTAATAAGCTAACCCCCTTCTTTCAGTCAGAGATTATGTGTTGTCCTGTAATGAGCCAACCCCTACTGTCAGTCAGAGTTTATGTGTTGTCCTGTAATAAGCCCAGCCCCTACTGTCAGTCAGAGATTATGTGTTGTACTGTGATAAGCCCACCCCCTACTGTCAGTCAGAAATTATGTGGTGTCCTGTAATAAGCCCATCCCCTTACTGTCAGTCAGAGATTATGTGTTGTCCTGTAATGAGCCAACCCCTACTGTCAGTCAGAGTTTATGTGTTGTCCTGTAATAAGCCCAGTCCCCTACTTTCAGTCAGAGATTATGTGTTGTCCTGTAATAAGCTAACCCCCTTCTTTCAGTCAGAGATTATGTGTTGTCCTGTAATAAGCCCACTACTTACTGTCAGAAATTATGTGTTGACCTGTAATAAGCCCAGCCCCCTACTTTCAGTCAGAGATTATATGTTGTCCTGTAATAAGCTCAGCCACCTACTTTCAGTCACAGATTATATGTTGTCCTGTAATAAGCTCAGCCACCTACTTTCAGTCACAGATTATATGTTGTCCTGTAATAAGCTCAGCCACCTACTTTCAGTCACAGATTATATGTTGTCCTGTAATAAGCTCAGCCACCTACTTTCAGTCACAGATTATATGTTGTCCTGTAATAAGCTCCTCCCCCTACTTACAGTCAGAGATTATGTGGTGTCCTGTAATAAGCCCCCCCCTTACTTTCAGTCAGAGATTATGTGTTGTCCTGTAATGAGCCAACCCCTACTGTCAGTCAGAGTTTATGTGTTGTCCTGTAATAAGCCCAGACCCCTACTGTCAGTCAGAGATTATGTGTTGTACTGTGATAAGCCCACCCCCTACTGTCAGTCAGAAATTATGTGGTGTCCTGTAATAAGCCCATCCCCTTACTGTCAGTCAGAGATTATGTGTTGTCCTGTAATAAGCCCAGCCCCTACTGTCAGTCAGAGATTATGTGTTGTCTGGAATAAGCCCCTCCCCCTACTTTCAGTCAGAGAATATGTGGTGTCCTGTAATAAGCCCACCCACTTACTGTCAGTCAAAGATTATGTGGTGTCCTGTAATAAGCCCACCCACTTACTGTCAGTCAGAGATTATGTGGTGTCCTGTAATAAGCCCACCCCCTTACTGTCAGTCAGAGATTATGTGTTGTCTGTAATAAGCCCCTCCCCCTACTTTCAGTCAGAGAATATGTGGTGTCCTGTAATAAGCTCCTCCCCCTACTTTCAGTCAGAGAATATGTGTTGGCCCCCTTTGCTTATTGTAAGATAAATACGGTAATGACCGTTAGTGTTGTGGATAAGCTCACTATTTCATTAGTGGAGCGGAGATGTTTTTGTGAATAAGGTTTTACAAAAGAAATAAATTTCTTCTGTACTTAACTCTTTGCTATGGTAAATCGGCAAGCAACTCAAATTTGCAAAAAGACTGGTCAAATCGGAACTCTTCTTCCTTACAGAAACAAAACAGAGAGCTGGGACTCTCTACCTTATATAACACCTCATTTCACATAACTGTCAACATCTTATAATTACTTAATAAATCATAATAACATCCATTTTCATATTTCAAAATAAGGCATTTATTCTCTGAGTATATTAACAATTTTATTGAAGTCATCATTCTATATACCATGTACTAAACACATATTGATGATCAAGTTTCAGATGCCTTAGAACAAAGACTCATCTAGATCTAACACCTTACTAAGCTAAATGTTTTAAAGTATTAAAGAAAGTAATCTAATCAAATTGTTAACAACATAACGACGGAGTGAAAAGCTCAAACACAATGAGCCATAACCTAGTATCTTGATGTTTGTGTCTTTAATGTCTCCAGTCCATACTAAATTTCACAACCTCCAGTAAAGTCCAAGATAGCGCAAGACACCAGGGGTTGTGTTCATGAAACTGTCCTCATGCACAAACATGTATACTGTACTTATACCTGCATGTCTTAACTTGCAACAGCGAAATCAAGAGACTGAAAATGGAACTGTATAACTGTAAAACTTTTGCCCATTCAAATATTCGCCCTTCACTTTCAAAATCCTTATGTACCCAGTGTTAGTTTTGCCCTTCACTTTCAAAATCCTTATGTACCCAGTGTTAGTTTCGCCCTTCACATGTAATTTCTATGTATGGTTGCTGAGATAAATTTGCGATGATTAATGAGGGTGAAGGCTAAATCGCAATGAAAAGCTCCTTGCATACTGTATTCAGCCTCAACATTCTTACTTGAAATATCAAAATAGTGTGACATCACAAGGACACAGAACTTTGCCTGAGCACTGCAGAATACAAGTTTGAGCATGAAAGGTTTCGTTTACATGTGCCCTGCACTTGTACAGTCAATCGGGTTCAACTTAATTATCGCAACATAAGTTAGAGACCAGGTTTGATTGGTCGAGTACACAGCTTATATCTACAACAGTAGAATGACAAAGCCATGTTGTTAGAGTCCAGATCAGTGCTGCAACTATTGCTGATGATCATGTTCCAAATTTCTTCACTTTGAGAGTTGAAGGTAGGCTGGCGTTGATGGCAGCTGGAGGCCTTTCCACTGTAACTAGCCAGTCGTCCTTCAGGGCGTCAATGTACAGGATAAACTATAACAGCAAACAAATAATTTAGGTACATTTATGATATAAAGTACTATTTTTGTATTACCTGCAAAATGAAAGTCACAGTGACCTACTTTCAGTATGCTACACTCTGACATCCCAAGATGTATCTTTTGATACAGGCTTAAAGCTTGGGTTATTCTAAGTGTTACAGTACGACTGTCTCAGACACTGTGTGACCTTTTTACTTTAAATTAGGTCTAAGGTCAAATAAATGGCACAAATGTCCATTTTGGTTCATTTAAGTATAGTTTATGTTCACCCATGGGGATGATTCTTTCTTGACTGTCAAACCCTCGGATGAAGCAGCTTTGTTTTAGACAGTCACGAATCTCCTCGGGGGAGATTTCTATTTCCTACCCGTAAGATACGAACGATCCTTTTCTCCTCCATTTCCCTCAAAATCACATTTGATCAGAAGAATAAAAACAATAAGTTGATTGGATGGTTTTGCAGCAAATCTAATGAGTTATTTTCCACGATCTTTTATTGTTTGCATGATGTCATGCAATTTTTTATAAGTGGGAAATCCCCTTGTCTGTTCCCTTGGGTAAGATAGAAACATTTTCCCTCAGACCAGAGGCTGGAACATTTCTGTTCAACGAGGGTGAAAAGGAAATCTCTGATGAGGAGAATAACTCTCTTTCCTTCCCTCACGACAGGGAATTCCTATTTTCCTCTGAACTAAATAACGACACATTTGTGCATTATATAAGGCAATAACACTTTTTTATTATCATAATATTTCAGTATACAAAAAAGTAACTAATTCAAATAAAATCAGTGCTATTAGAACTATTAATATGTGGATATGCATTAAACTCCTAAAAAGAAAAGAAAAGTAAAAGGTTTATCATTAATAATGACTTGCACTTTATTGGCACAGTGTGGTAAACATACAAGGAGCAGCTTCTGGTTATGCGTTAATATTTCAATTTCTACTCAAGTTGGACTCAATGCAACTACCAAATGTTACCCGCTTCATTTGCCATCGAAATTGACCAGATTAACATTGCCCGAGCGTATGAACACATATTTTAAGATTTTGAGAAGGGAGATAACTATTGACATTTTTAATCCAAGAAGATACCCCTTGTATGCGATTTTCAGGAGTCATTACATCATGTCATCAATAGCAGATCACAGAATATAGCTCATCGGATCTGCTGCAAACCTTGCAATCAGTATTTGTGTTTAATGCCATCATTACATGGATTTGAGCTGGGAGGAAAACAATCCTTCCCCATATTTGGGAATAAGACAGAAAAATCTCAACCGGTAGGGTAGTATTTGTAATCTTACCCCTTGGGATGAGATTTTTCTGTCTTGCCCCAACAGGTTGGGAAAGATTCTATTAGTATGTGGGAGGTACCATATACTAAGATAATCCTGTCCACGAAGAATAAATTCTATTCCTGAAACCTTAGATAAATGCTGTACCTTGTATTTCCTACAGATGCTGAGGGGATGAGTGCTCTTGTCAGCCTCTTGTTTTCCTGACCCTTTCTTCCATATTTTCAAATCTTCACTGGGAAATGGCTGCAACGAAAAAATGTGAAACAATTGACAATTGATTTACTTATACAACCTAAAGACAATAAGATAAGACATTAACAAGCTAGTTTGTGGAATTTATTTATATCCCATGTTTTTGTAATCTCCCCCACAGCAATTTCAAAAGGTTGGCAAGTACTGTTTGTACATATATCAAATATACATGCATTGTGAGTTGTGGATGTTAGCAAACACAGCCATTGGAACATTCACAACAAATTTGGTTGAAATCAAACCATTTTTAGGAGAGTTATAATTAGTCCACTGAAACCAATTAACCAATCAGAAAGGAGTTTAGCCTCATTAGTTAATTGTAATTATACACACATGAACTAGTATAAATCAAACTTAGCCTGACGCTTGCCAATATGTACCAACACACCAAAGGACAAGGGGTGGTAAGGGTCATTTCCAGCCCGATCAGGGATTTAGAATTAATTGTTATATTTGTAATCCTAGATAACTGAACTACTCAAAAATGAAAATTCAAATTCATTCAACATCTGGTATAGGAAATATGGCATAAAAAAAGAGATACAAATCTGCATTTAAAAAACACATTTCTCTCTTTTTTGTTTCAACCATAAACCAAAACTAATGTAGATATAATCTATGATTTAATAAAAGGCAATAAAATAATTATGTAACTGATAAATTATAAAGGAATATTTTACACACCTTGGTCTTGTCCAGTACGTACAGTATCTGCTCATCATGAAGGAATATTTTGTTGGGGTGCGCAAGGTGGAAGAACATATGATTGATTTTACCATGTCGCTTTTTCCAGTGGTTAGGAAATTTGGTGGAATTATTTTTACTCCATGTTGAGTATTCTTGCTCTGCTATGTCAAATTCGTAAACCTGTAAAAGTATAAGTATAATTAACATATTTTTATCTTCTCAGATTTTTTTAAATATGACACAAAATCAGTTTCTAATTATGAAGAAAATTATCTATTTATATCAAAGGTGACTTCGATTGACACACGGAACGTCGAGTTATCGCACAGAAACTTTGTTTCGGATGACGCAACCAATATGGACAGGCAATCCCATGGAATAACAGTCAGTGTGAAGTTTTGAGGTTAATTGGCCCAAGGAAACTGGACTTATCGCAAATATGTCGCCTCACGCTGCAGGTGACACAAAAAGTAAGATTATTTAAACAACAAATCATCCTTTTGAAAAAATGTTATGATATTAAGAAGATGCCTTTTTATGCTTTTAAATACACTGTAAAGTTGAAAGTACATACCAGTTGGTCAGCGTACGTCATCACCAGCTCTTTACCAGATAAGCTGAAGGCCAAAGCAGTCACTTGGCAACTGTACTGTGGCAATCGACACACAATCTACAAAATAAATGACATAAAATCTCATATTTTGCACCCAACTTTAATTTGAACTCTTTGTATATCTAAGGCAATTCTTGATTCAACAATATTTTGTTAATACCACAATTATTCATTCTAAAATAGTTATGAAAACTGTGGACAGTCACACAGTAAATGTTCTTTCTGTTCACAAGTTGTCCTAAGTCCTTGTGTTGTTGTCGGTGTAATGTATGTGTCGGACACACTGAGCTAAAGGGAAAGTCCCTCTAGCTTGATGCTAGCAGGGGACTGTAATCCTATAGCTATGTACATTTAAAATCTGCCACACTAATATACCTCCCTTTTTCAACGTGTTCGCCCTCAAACACCTCAACACTCCAGGTTCTAACTCCCTGTCACTACAGGTAGGGCCACAGACTCCATTTGTAACAGGAAAGAGAGAAGTGTGCTTCAATGGTTCAGAAAATAAGTCCTAGATACCAACCTGTTTTCTAATAATGTCGTAAATTGTTACATTCCTCCCACTGTCACCAACGGCAACCAGCCGGTCGTCCGGACACATACACATCACAGTGATACTGGCAACCCGTTCTGCAACAGTGATATTTGTTCAAGTGAATGAAAGCAGCTTGTGTCTTAAGTACATTTGAGTGATACTAAAAAAATTCTGGTAATCGCAATCTCATTTCAGTATTAATGTTTTATAGGATCACTCCAAAATATTTTCAGGTACATTTATTCTTATTTTAGCACAATATTTGGGATATTTTCTGGAAATCATCAGGAATAATCACAAAAAAAATATAACTGATTTTTTTTTTATTAATAATTAAAACAATACCCAATACATCAGAAACTTTGACTGTATCGATTCATCGTTATGTGATTAAGACGGTTATCATCAGCATTCTTACAAACTAACATGGGTGAATTGCTAAAAACACATCAAAAAGAGGCACAATGTTATCCTCTTTTGGAATATATGGATTATATGCCAGAGCCAAATCTTTGAGTTCTACATTATGTTAAGGGATATTTGGGTCAAAATAAGGAAGTCTTTCTCAAGGCATATTTCTTGTGTAAAACCCTATTTTATTCTACATTGTACTAAATTAATTAAAATAAAGTGCATGATAACACAAATAAGGAGCTTTATGTTGACTTTGCAAGAGTTTTTGTATGGAGGATTATTATTAGGATGTTGGTTGTAAAGGGTTTAATGTCCTATTAACAGCTAGTCATTTACGGAAATGCCTCCAGGTGTGTTGTGTATGCGTGCATGCGTACATGTGTGTATGTTTGGTGGGAGTAGGGTATGTTGGTGTTTTAGCCTCCTTGTGAAAGCAAAGATCTGTGATGCCAACTTTATAGTGCTATCTCACTGAAATACCATACCGAAGGCACCCAGCACAGCATTCCGCCCGGTCAAGTTATACTGACAACATGTGAACCAGTTGTTGCCATTACCTTAATGCTGAATGTTAAGCAGGGAATAACAACTATGATTTTTAAGGGCTTTGGCATGTCCTGGCCTGGGGACAGAATCCATTTCCTTCCTCACCTGGGCAAACATTCAACATTAAAGCCAAAATTGAGGATAATGTTTGCGAAACAAACTGAGAATTTGAGTTGCTGGTTCATCGTCACAGCAGTCACCATTACTGATGATTCTGACTCAGCTGATTTTGAACTATTTCCTACCTTTTGAGCCGGAGAAAGCATGGTCCACCTTGACATAGCTGTCCTCTACACGGAGTACTTGTATACTTCCACACACTGTAGCTGTGACGATAGTATCACCGTTGGTCGTCGCTAACATGTGATGGGCGGGTAGCGGTGCTGTGGAATCCTCCGTCATATACAGCTTCAGTTTCTTTATTGAAACACTAGGGTTGATAAGCTCCTTGTTTTTCTGGAACCAAAGAAATTTGTTTATGAATCAAAACAGATTTTATGTTTTAGAAATGTTAGATTTATAAATAAACTCTGAACAATATAGTGCTTATGCCATGGCATTTTAGTAATTTTCTAATTGTGTCAATGATAAGCTAAAGCTAAAAGTCACAGGTGTTCAGATTAGTTTTACATGTTTTTGCAGTTTATATGAATGTTCATGTCACTCGGGTTAATAACATTTACCCACAAGGACACAACTATCTACAACCCAGGTTCTGGTATCCCCTTGCCAAGCATACACCAAATGCTCGCCACAAGGGTTGGTCACAGGCGCCACTGTAACAGGACGAGTGCTCTATCAATTGAGCTACTTTGCAGCCAATGATCGACCCAGTCCAGTTCTGCTATATTTACAATTATCATTTTATTTATTAATGAATTGAAAATAATCAAAATGGTGGCATTAATATTGTGATGTATATTGAATCATTTGTAAAGTATATTGTAACAACCCTATTTATGAGAATCGATCCCGACAAACCAGTGTTTACAGACAGACATCCTTATTTTAATATATCTGCTCCCATCCCCTAACTTCATTGGGGAAGGGGGCTGTTCTAATGAAGAATTTCGATCATTATTTTCAAAAAACAGGGACTATGTTTTGGATATATGTATACTTACAATGACTAGTTTGTAAGCCCGTATTGAATCCTGATCGGAGAAGGCAACCACGTTACCGTGGGAGCTGATTGCGAAGCAGATGATTGGCTCGCTCGATTTGTTCTTTAACTGAACTAAATTTAATGGGTTGGACTGTAACGGTAAGATCTCACCGTCGGTTTCTGAAAAAACAAATTGGAAGATTATGAATACCCATACCAAAAAGAGGCCCAGATGGCCTGTATCGCTCACCGGATATGTTTAAAGTACTTGATATAAGGTAAAGATATAGCACTTTATGGTAGGTACTGTATGTACATATGCAATTTCAAAAAGATCAATCCAGTATTTCTGGAGATATAGCGAGAACAAACTTCAAATGTCAAAATCCAAAATAGCAGCCTGCCATCTTGATTTAATGAATACACCCTAATAGCAACAAACACTTCTGGATTACTTGATAGAGACAAAATTAGGATAAAATCCTGTAATCCCTATGGTAGAAGATGGATTTCAAAGGTTTTACCTCTTTTTTCCCCTATTGGACCTGCCCCTCTGCCCTGGGGGCCACACCCACTGTTTATACAAAATTGAGTACCCTTGTCCCAAGGATGCTCCAGACCAAATTGGGATGAAATCCCTTAATCCCTATGGTAGAAGAAGGATTTAAAGGTTTACCTCTATTTCCCTTATTCANGGGGGGGGCATACCCACCGTTTATACAAAATTGAGTCCTCTTGGCCCAAGGATGCTCCAAAAAAAGTTGACGGACGGACAGGTGAGTTAAAAATGAATCAATGCATTTAGAATTTATTTTCCGGCATGACTATAGCTTTGATCAAGTCTTGCAGGACTTTTATGAAATCATAATAGAGATGACATAAACAAAATAAAATAAACAACCATGTTCTTGGTGGTAGGCCAGACCTGGAATTGACACTGGACTTCAGATTGTTATACTATAGCGGAAACCAATTGAGCAACCTGGACAACAGTAGTGTAAGAGTCTAATGCACTACAGTTATGTCCAAATGGAAGTTAAGGGGAGGTAACTGTATATAGGGAAAAACGGCAAAGCAGTGGGCCAGGGATCCTTAAGTAACCTTAGTCTGATGGATTTGTTGAAACAGATGCAACTTTATAGATGTTTCATTTAAAAATACCTAGTGTGTGTGTTAACACAGGTGTACTTATATAGATTAATACATTGTCTCCATGATACTTGTTCTCTCTGGATTTGACCAGGTTTTAGAAACGCATTTCGCATCCATGTGTACTTCCGTTAAACACTGAAAACCTGAGAGTTGCACAAAACAATAAGCTATTGTCATCAAACTCATCTGAGATATTGTATCAACTTTGATAGCAATCAGGTAACAAATGAAGTTGGTATAGTCATGACAATAAATTGCAACGAAATGGGACAGGACAGACATGAAAAACAACATATGCCCCCATAACATGGGGTGGGGGCAAAAAAATGTGATTGCTTCGGAGCTCATCAGCAAGCCAATTTCCTGAGGACTGCAGTATCCCAGCCCTAGTGTGCCCATACATCAGGTAGCTTGCGTACATACCCGATGTTTTGTTGGTGTATCCTAGTCGCCACACCTCCAGGTAGTCGGTGTACTTGAGAACAACCAACTCCGCATCTCTGGCCACTTGTACCATCGACCGCTGTAAAACAGTACCACAAATCATAGTTACGTTTTCAGATGCAGCTGTCGTAGAAATACCCAGAGGTATACAATACTACTGAAAAATGTTTACTGAAGATAACAAGTATTTCGTCTGTGTTGGGTGAAATTAACAACAGGTAAATATGGATTCTACTGACGAAGGGCAACTACCGGTATTATGACCAAGCATAACTTTTTTCATATAAAGTAAAGAACATGCATTGTATTATATTATCATACACAAAAGGATCCACGTAATTTTCAATAACTATTTTTGTCCGATGTTCTTACTTGAAAGATGATTTTTTTTCAAAATGTATAAAACCATACAGGAATTCTACAAAGATTATGTTATAGATTTTGGAAGAAATAAAACTCATATATCTTGAAATTATCTTATACATGTGTAAAAAGAAAGAGAGTAGTGTGCTTCCACTAGGGACAGAACTCCCAACTCCTTTCTTCCCCATCCACCGCTTAACTGATTGACCTAAAGGGAAATTCCCTCTTACTTGTAGATAGAAAGCAACCACAATGCTATGAGCAATTAAAATCAGTCACATTACTCCCCCCTTTTTAAATGTGTTCCCCCTCAAACCCCACAACGCCCAGGTTCTAACTCCCTGTCACCACATGGACACCATTTGTAACTGGAAAGAGAGAAGTGCGCTTCCACCAGGGACTGAACTCGCCATACCCACCTTCCCAGTACGCTAGTCTACCGATCAAGCTAAAGGGAAATTTCCTCGAACATAAAGCTAGAAGGCAACCGAAATCCTATAAACAATTAAAATCTGCCATATATGCATAAAACTAGAGGGTGAATATACATGTCCCTTTGACACCCTTAACAGAAATAAGCTCAACAATGCCAACAGGTGTCAATTCAATATTTCAAAACTTGTCCAGTCTACTTACGTGTGGGACCGGGGCCAGCTTACGCCATATTTTCTTCTTTAAAGACTGTAGTCTGTACACAATAAGGTTAGTATCCACACCTAAAACACACATTCAATTTTACTTGGTTTATCACTTTGTAAGCAGGAGAAAGACGAACACAAGGGAAAGAAAGTACAATGAAGACAGAGAAGAGGAAGGAAAACAAAGGAAGAGCAAGAAAGGAAGAAAGGAAAAGGGAATTATTGATCTGAAATACTGTTTAACAGGAAATTTCCCTGCAGTTTAATTTTTTGCCCTCCGCAATGAGGGCAAATTTATCATTACAGTGAATAAAGCTAAACAGCATAATATGCATAGCAATGAAATGTAAAGGGCAAGATTTACATTGGGCGTGAATTGATTTAATGGGCGAAGGGTGAAAGTTTGACTGGGCGAACCTTTCCCAGTTATTAGTAATCAAGAAGATAAGGCAAAAAAATTGATGATACTGACCCCCTGATACAATGTGATCATTGGCGAGGGCGAGGCCACGCACATCGTGGGTATGTCTAAAGTGAGTCAGCGACTTGACCCAAACCTTCCAGTCACTCTCCATCTGTGTGGAGGTGTATTCAAACTGGACAACCGTGGAGTCCACTCCGGACGACAGTACTGAAGTCTCTGACTGAAAACATAAAATATCTATAATAAACTGAAGTATGTTATGATATCATAAGAAATTGTAAAAAAATACACTGCACAAGGCCAGAGATATCTGTAAACACACTACTGGCTATAGGCATTGTCATCCTTGAATGATTTAGATTTGGCAAAAGAAAATTATGTCCGTTTCAGGTAACACCACTGTGAAATGGTGATTTTACTCTGCAGTTTAACATCGACCTCATTCACCTTTATTGTTCCACGAAATTATCCCGATAGCGAATATTGATACATAATATACGATACATACTAATTACATGTGAATATTGACACATAATAAACGATACATACTAATTACATGTGAATATTGACACATCATATACGATACATACTAATTACATGTGAATATTGACACATAATATACCATACATACTAATTACATGTGAATATTGACACATAATAAAGATGCATACTAATTACATGTGAATAATGACACATAATATACGATACATACTAATTACATGTGAATACTGACACATAATATACAATACATATTAATTTCATGTGAATATTGACACATAATATAAGATACATACTAATTACATGTGAATATTGACACATAATATAAGATACATACTAATTACATGTGAATATTGACACATAATATAAGATACATACTAATTACATGTGAATATTGACACATAATATACGATACATACTAATTACATGTGAATATTGACACATAATATACGATACATACTAATTACATGTGAATATTGACACATAATATACGATACATACTAATTACATGTGAATATTGACACATAATATACGATACATACTAATTACATGTGAATATTGACACATAATATACGATACATACTAATTACATGTGAATATTGACACATAATATACGATACATACTAATTACATGTGAATATTGACACATAATATACGATACATACTAATTACATGTGAATATTGACACATAATATACGATACATACTAATTACATGTGAATATTGACACATAATATACGATACATACTAATTACATGTGAATATTGACACATAATATACGATACATACTAATTACATGTGAATATTGACACATAATATACGATACATACTAATTACATGTGAATATTGACACAATTTATACGATACATACTAATTACATGTGAATATTTAAATTAATGTATAGCAAATACACTAATTTTACCAGTGAAGGCTATAAGTTTGACTGGGCAAACATTTCCCAGTGTACTGCACGTAACTTACCTTGTCAACACACAAACAGAACACATCCGCCTTGTGGCTCAGGAAGGCCTACAAAACATCACATTTCTACATGTGAAACAAAACAAGTATTCTCATACACTAACGACGTATTGTTTTGCTATATTTGCAGAGAAAACAATTTCAAAATGTAAAATTACATCCCCAGTGGAAATTACTGTCAAAACGATCGTTTCTTGTACATATATATGACTCTCTTGTTTTATAGCAACACAAAAATACCCGAAAATGTGACAAAATTGATTGAAGTTTAAGTACATATATATATATATCTCTAGTTTATGCAAATTTGAATTTGTAACCATGGCAACCAGGCATAACTGAAAACACAAATAGATATTTTTATATAAATCATATCTTGTAAGTAATCAAATTTTACCAGTAACTTAAACAGTGACTTTCATTGTTCCTTTCAATATTTTTTTTCTTAATTTTGATTGATAATGGATGAAATTTGGGGCCAAACCATAGACAGTTCTAGTGGTGTAAAATGTTGACAGATTGCCTTACTTTGATCAAGGTGCCCTGTTCCCCATTCCAAAAGGAGGTTTTCCCCCGGGAATCTCCACTCACAATCGTCATGTCGCTGCAACAAAATACAGGACATTGTTGATGTTGTACATGCCGATAATTTTGTATAGATCTGACATTTGCAGCAATAGTTTTGCCACGAACAATGAACAGAATTGAATGCATTATATGACTTTACCTTGTATCGTCTTAGTATTTGTAGTATGTCGTCATCAGCATACAGTAATCATTAAAATCATAATTACCTACCTACCTGTGATCTATGAGTTATATTCTGCTTCATGAAAGCCATGGTATATCGTAATGATGACAGATTGTCTGATCAAATACAAAAAATCTTTTTCAAACAACTTCAAATTTTTACTTTTTTTTTAAAATATGTGAAAAAATAAAATAATACCACAAATTTGTCCATTTTAGTAAAAAATGCACACCTGCAAAATAACCTACCTTTACAGTTTGTATACAGAATTGTACAAGTTCTATAATGACGTTACCCTAATTGGTGTTTCATAAATTAAGATTGTGACTCGTGTGTTTTGCATGAGTACACGTTACTGTACCTGTTGGTAGTTATACACATACCTAGTTATAGCAAGACACCATACAATGGTTTCCTTATTTTTCTCCTGCCGTCCCAGCGTGAGGCGCTGGTAGGCATGGCCAGATCGTACACTCCAGAGTCGGATATTGTCAATGCCGCCAGTAACTATGGTTTCCCCCGCCGAGTGCCAGGCTATGCACAATATCCGATCTGAAATGAAACAGAAGTTTAAAAAGAAATAAATTCCTGTAATTTATTTTTTTAGATATATACAGTGAATGTCTGCTTGATAAATGTATCATGTATAGTGAAACTTCTCAATGAAGGTGTTAGAGAAAGCGGTCTAAATAGCATGCGCAGGTTCGTCTTAATTGTGAGGTGGATGGGATTGACCACGAAGAACAGTAACTCTGTTCAACTAATATATCATACTGTACACATCACACAACATTATATTAATTTATTGAAAAGAACATTATTCTGGAATTCAATGGAAAATGAAAGCGTTTTATAAATTTCTCTTACTTCTCTAAGGTATTGACCATGCTGTTGCTGTTTTATCTTTTAGCAAGAAATAAAATACATCATGGAAAAGAAACCAATTCTTTTATATAAGTTCACTTGGCATTTAATGTGCTGTATAATCTTCATGATTGATTACACATTAGGATAAAATTAAAATTTCAATGGCTTATGTTTATGTGGTGTATAAGCGTGGGAAGCCTTTCCCCAAACTGCTACTTATCTCACCAGTTACAGGGTTGAAGCCATGTTTACGTTATTATCATACATAACCAAATTCACAAGATGTCACGAGAGCAGAAACCAACGAATGGCAACTGTGTGCGACTGGGTGAGAGGTAGTGTTCACACAATACTATGTGTTTGACAGGTTCAGAAGTAATGTTTACCAATACACAATACACATGTTCATATGGAGACCCGACACAAATTTTCCTCGTATCATTGCCTGTTTTCCCCATAACACTCAAGGATTTCTGTCTTTCACTTAAGATATTTGCACTTGAGTCTTTCCAATGCTAAACTGTTCGGCGAGCTGATGCTGAGAGCAGCCTTCTCTACTATGAATTAACTACACTGTATAAGTGTGTTGTGTTTGCATGGTGTTACCCTTGCCAAATAAACTACATATGAATTTTCAGACAATAATATTTGCAAAAGTTTGTGAATGTATGCATGGTTGTTTGATAATATAATGCCTGGGCTGTTTTTTGGAATCGCTAAAGTGGCAAATACTCTTAACAGACTGAATTAATTAAACTTACTGTCTTGTTTATCAAAGGACCGCTTGAACTCCAGAGTGTTGTATTCTGTGTCAAAGATAACCACACAGCCATCTTCTGTTCCCGCCTGATAAAAAAAAAACAATAAGTACATTCACAAAACAAAGGGTGTAGACTCATCTGTGATGATAACTTTTTGTTACCTAAATCATGTATTACAAAGATGCATTTATGATAAACTAGCCCGAGTTTCCTCTGGCCCTGACACCAGACTTAGACATTTTGACAGATAGATGTCTGGTGTGGGGCCAGAATATATTGCTATATGAAAACGTGGAATTCTCCGACACCAAACAAAATCAACTATGACAAAACACTGACCTCACATATATTGTTAAACGGATTATTTATTGATCCAAATCCGCTCTTATCATCACCAACAGCTGCTAAATTCCGTCAGTAGAGTCTTCGGTTTTCAATCGTTCAAAATTTCCCATCAGAGCGAACACCATTTTTGTAGGTCAGTGTATAGCAGTGCGCTCTGGCCCTACGCCAGACATCTATCTGTCAAAATGTCTAAGTCTGGTGTCAGGGCCAGAGGAAACTCAGGCTAATGATTAACTTGAGTTAATCAGGGAAAATCGTGGAATTTGAGAGCAGTGGGCCATTTCAGCAAATTTTAGTCAATATCAAAATTAAGAGGGACCATTCTATGTAAAATTAAAAGAAAATTGGAACATGGAGGGGTCAATGGCCCCATGGCTCCTTCCCGGATTATCCCTGATTAATAATACCTGATTGTATGTTACAGTATTAACCAAACTGAAGTCGAGGTTGACAATGACAGCAGCACTGCTGACTCACCCTGACAGGACTTTTGATTTAATTTGGAATCCAACATCTGGACAAATACTAAACCTCAAAGAATACTACTATCGCAGATAAGTAATAATTACAACAGAAGACAAAACTTCAATCTAAATAACAAACAAAAATAACATAAAATTAAAAAAAATCTGTGTGTAGAAAGTTCAAAATAAAACTCAAGTCTACATGAACATTTTGCGGGCAAAAGCAAAGAAGAGATTTTATATATAATATATAATTAATTCGAACCCGGGACCCTCCAAACTCTCCATACCCATGTCACAGCTAGGTAGTTTATAGCCTTAAGTCTCCATGTCACAGTAAAGGGATTTTATATATAATATATAGCTATTATATAAGTCTCATAAGTAATCACGACTGTATGATCAAATATAGGCACTGGATCCGAAAGAACAAATGTTGGTTGGATGCGTATTAGGTATATGGGCAAAGAAGGTATAACGACAGTGCAGACAAAGAAATGTGTCAAATTTTCAGGGCAATCTGCCCCTTTATCAAGACAGGAACATGAAAATGTACATATCACAACATAAAACAGAGAAAAACAGGCACCATGAAACAATAATACAATACAAAATACATGCACAGAAGTAACTTATTTAAAATATGCTAAAACCCTTGGTCTTTGTTCTCGTTTGGTAACCTTCTAATACTTACAGCTAGGAGTTTGGTAACCTTCTAACACAGTTGTAGGACTGCACAACGCACCACAAACAGCGTGCGCACACCGTGCATACATCGTTCACACACCGTCCGCACATCGTCCACACATGGTGCGCACAACTGTGCGATTTAGCAATCGTTCGCCCCGTTGTGCGCTTCTCTCCGCACAACTGTGCGATTTGGTATCATTTGTAGATCAAAATTACGGAATGACAAAAATACGGAAGGCTTGTATGCGATAATGTACACTGTGTATATNTTGAAGGTCATTCATTTGAACAAACTTGGTAGCCCTTCACCCAAGCATGCTACTGGCCAAATATCATCTCCCTGGGCAGTTTGGTTATCGAGAAGAAGATGTTTAAAGTTTTTAACATATTTGACCCCTGTGACCTTGAAAATGGGTGAAGGTCATTAATTTTAACAAACTTTGTAGCCCTTCATCCCAGTTTGCTTCTGACCAAATATCGACACCCTAGGCCTTTCGGTTTTTAAGAAGAAGTCGTTTAAAGTAAAATATTGACACCAGACGACGGACGGACGCCGCGCCACGGCATAAGCTCACTTGGCACTTCGTGCCAGGTGAGCTAATAATATATAACTATTATATAGGTCTCATAAGTAATCACGACAGTATGATCCAATATCTGCACTGGATCCGAACAAACAAATGTTGGTTGGATGCGTATTACTTAAATAGATATACCAGTATGGGCAAAGAAGTTATAACGACAGTGCAGACAAAGAAATGNCGCAAGCAATGATCGTCCAGCTTTTTATCGTCCGCCCATCGTGCACACACCGTTCACACATCGTGCGCACACCGCACATCGTGTAACGTTGTGCGATCCCACAACTGTACTTACAGCTAGGAGTGTGGTAACCTTCTAATACTTACAGCTATGAGTTTGGTAACCTTCAGCTAGGAGTTTGGTAACCTTCTAATACTTACAGCTAGGAGTTTGCCAGTAGGATCTGAGGTAAGGCACCAGACGGGCCCAGCATTAGAGGTAGCAATGGCCTGGAAAACAAACAATCACATGTATCCTGTTTTCTGATATTGTGTAGTCTTTTCAGAGTATGGCATTTTCCGAGTATAGGCATTGTTCAGTGCACTTGTATATGCTGTATTTAATGCCCCATGATGCATTTGCCATCTTGCTTACCACCAATATATTTCACAGTCCATTTTTCTCTTTTTCTTAAGAATTCTTTTTATACATAAATTTTCCCTCTGTTTATTGCCAAATCCCTTTATAACGCCACAAAATCCTGACACTGTGTGTTCATGCCGTGATAGTCAACAATCAAATCTATTTTCCTGAGGCCCCATTATGATAGGTTTGACTGTTGGCCAGCTTATCATATTTTCCTCATAATTTTTCCAGGGAATCAGTTAAAATGTTTTAATATGTATTTACACAAAGAGGTAACAATTGTTCAATGATTTATCAATCAGCTTTTTAAATTATTTCCCCCAGATGTTGGGACCAACGCAATTAATGGTTTCCCTCGAAGATCACTGTCGAACAACTGGTTCCGTATCACCTGTAAGTCGTACCTTAGGTTGGAGTCGCAGCAAATCGTACTCGGTGATGTAACCGTCCAGACCAGCGGTAAACAGGCGCTCACCCTGCCAGCAGAGTGCCTCGATGGACTTGCCTTCTACCCCTGGTATCACCTGAAATCCATCACATATAGAACTGAGGATATGACCTACCTAGTAAAGATTGTACAAATGGTCAGAACAATTGATGATTTACATTTATGAAATGTAAATTGCACGAAATCATTGAAAATTAATAAAAATAAACAAAAATATGTAGAAATGTAATATAAGCAGAAGACTGACTACTGTATACCAGGAGAGTTTTGCTGCTGGTTAACTTGTGCCTATTTCGCCCACTGCAATGACGGCGAATTTATCATGAAAGTGAATATCAAAACACATCATGACCATACCATACAGTCACTACACTATATATGGATTTTACCAGTTAAGGGTGAAAACTTGACTGGGCAAAATTACTAGTACTACCCCTAGCTCACCATGAAAATGGTCAAAATAACAATGTATAGCAGGTAGTGAAGTCCAGTACTGTAGCCTCTCTGTAACGCTGAACTCTGTGAACCTTCAACCAGCTAAACCATTTGGTCCCAGTATTGTCTATAAGTTAACACATAGTACACACTGAAGTTTTGGCAAAAAATATAGGCATAGGTGAAATGAATCTACTGAAAAAAGACTTCTTTTGCAAATACTGCTCCTCATAATTCCTACCTTCTCCTGAAACCAGTGATCCTTAGAACTCCATAGCTCTAACGTACCGTCAGACCTGAAAATCATAATGATATTATTCTAGTGGACAGCCTTTACAATATAAAGGAGTACAGTAGCCTATACATAGCGTTGGTTTCTGTAAGTCAGAAAGTTTTCTGTACGCGAAAATTTAGAGTCAATTTTGATCGTAGTTACTTAAAATGTCTTATAAAACATTTTTAAGTTCTTTTATGCTTGGTTTTAACTGGTAATGTATAAATTTCCGTTTGAAAAAACCCCATGAGAACATCAGCACTGAGGACAAATGAGTCCAGGGTAGATAACTGGGGAACCCTAAACATATTTATCTTTAAAACAGAAAACAAAAAGTTCCATGGCAATTTCACACATCCTAAAAAAAATCCTTTATGACATTACATTGTGATATAAATAGGGTTCACAAAGTCTTCATGTTGAAAATAATAGATTTCACTGAATTTATGAAAAAATTATATTGTCAAGCAATTTTTCATACCTCATAATTGCCAACCTTTTGAAATGTCTATTGGGGAGAATCTGCATGCTCAAAACACAAATGAAAGATGTAAAAATAATACCTAGGTAACAAAATGTCATCTTTTGAGTTGTTCTTTTAGATGAAATCATTAGCTCTTACACTATAGGAATAGTTGAGCAAAATTACTGGCTGAAAATGGTCAATTTTAGGGACCTTAACACAGTGGGCCTGCCGCTATTTCTATACCTAGACACTGCAAGCTTCTCCGCATCATTGTTATAGGAGATACAGTGGATGGCCTTGGGTTGGAACTCAAAGAATCGTATATGGTGAACTCGGAACTCTCCCATCATGTACCACTTAGTGACATCACATGTTGTACCTGCAACAAAACTGCTAGTTTAAAGTATTTATATTTGTTGTAATCAGTAGTGCTGTGTATCTCAAGGGTTGTGATGATACGATACGTATCACGTTACATAAATCACAATACCATACGATCATGATACATGGGTGACAACACCATACGTATCATGATACATGGTTGACAACACCATACATATAACGATACATGAGTGACAACACCATACGTATCATGATACATGAGTGACAACACCATACGTATCATGATACATGGGTGACAACACCATACGTACTGTGATACTTGTCATAATTTTCTGTACAAACCTTTTACCATAGTTTTCCTGGATTTGAAACAAATTTTGATAAGAAAAAAATCTTAAGGGTTTGTATTCAATGCTGAATTAATAAGTGTTTTAGGTGGTTTATCTTCTAAATTGTGTAGCATGGTAATTTTTTAAAGTATTATGATACTATTGGCGAATGCCACGATGCATCAGCACCTAAGACATGATACGATTCATCGGTGATTTGTTACACCTCTAGTTATCAATATTAAACTCTTTTCCTTTTATAATATAATAATCATGATAATTTGAGGTTCTTATATACCGCTTTCTTACAACCTAGTGTGTAGAGCGACTCAAAGCGGTTCACAAAACAATTGGTTCATAGCTATAGGCAGGTTTACGTAGTAACTAAAAATAAGGCATTAATTTTCCTTTTAGCAGCTGTTTAGAGGAGATACTACCTACCTCAAATCAAGATAGCTGTTGCCATGCAAAATCACTAAAATCCTAGTAAAATCCCCTGGTAATATATTTTAGCAGAATATGAATAAGAAAATAATGGCTAAGCTACCTTGATCATGAAATTTGGATGACGTGCCATCATTTCAGAACACTCTAGCTGCATGTGATGTTATGAATGCGCTAGACACGTTATAAACATTGAAACTGAAAAGTGTGATAATGTTTATAACATGTCTAGCTTTTTTATAACGACATTGAATGTTAAGAAATAGCACTTATCTGAAGTTAAAATAGTTTTGATGGTCACAGGTCTCTGGTTTTACAGATATATATATCCCAGTAAAATATGCAAATCAGACCTTTCACTATGATTTTTGTACATTCCCATAGCATGTAATAATCATCTGATTTTGATGCCTTGATGTTTCTCCATAGCTAGTTAAAGAGTCTGCAAGACCTAGTTATATAAATAAACTTTAATTAATATGTCATTTTGTAGTATTCACTTTGGTCTCAAAAGAGATTGACATGTTATAAGTCTGGTGAGCTCTTTTTTATGAAGACTTCAGCCTTAATGCCTAAACTATTACTGACTACGTTAACTCGGCTTTGTACCATAATACATGTGTAAGTTCCGATTTTTAAATTAGGTCTTTAAAAATGACTTATCAAGGCGTTGAAATTTAGGGTGAACCTTAAACTCAAAATGAATATTTAAAACGAATACAAAAATTAGGTTAATTTTTCCAGAACAATTTGGCCAAAGTAATGAAATCAGGTAGATCTCTTCTTCTCTATATGTAGATACTCAACAACTCGACACTGCTTCATCACCACAAAGTGAAAGCACACGTCAATTGGATTAGCAGTAATGATTTAGTAGGAGAATTCCCGATTTGTTATATTTATCTTAATGGTTACTTACATATGAAAGGGAAATTTGACATTCCAAACGAAAATCTTACGTCTACGTCTACCGAATAATTGACCTACTTATAAGCATAGCCAAGATTATGTCAATATTAATGTAGGGTCGTGTAAGTGTGTGCATGGCAGAAGAAGGTTGTGTAGTCGTGTGTATGAAATAGTAATGGTTTAGAGAGTGTAGTTTGGTGTTAAAGGTGTCAAGAGATTCTGAAGTTACCAGGTCAGGAGGCAATTTATTCCACTCTGGGATAGTTCTAGGAAAGAAAGAAAATATACGGGTCAGCTTTACAGTGAGGAATCTGGCAGGACTGTAGTGAGTTAATGAGAATGTCTGGATTGTCGCGATCATAACTGTGGTGTCAAGTGGAGGGCTTTATTGATGGCAACTTGCAAGTTTTGAAATTTTCTATATCTGTATGCGTATAGGCTGGTGTATATTCCTAGTCTCCCCGGGGAGATAGGGTAGCTATGATTAGACAAAGGTATATTTTGTGTAAATAAGTACTTCGATCTTAATGGGGGAGGGAGGAATGTGAGAAAACAGGTTGATAACCTAGTTAGTGTTATTGTCATGCACCCTATTGTGTAAGAGCTAAGTATAGTTAGACAACCCTGCATAGAATCCACTGTTTTCCATGTGATTCCCTTTATTGCCCTCCTATCTAGTGTAACTAAAGGTACTGTACGGCTATTCTATCGGCATTTGTAACGGCTATCACTGGTGCAGTCTATTTGTTTACATGGGTGTTTTATTTTGAGACGACCGGATTTTGGAGAGTCACTGTACATGTGCATACGTCATAGATTAAGCCAATCAGAATGGGTGTCCGATACTTGTTACATAGGGCCAGGAGGCTGGGGTATAAAAGGGTATGCACAGGCAAAATCGTGGAGTTGCGTGGTCGGTATGGCGGCTATATACCAGGAGGGGAAAACCCCTCCACTGAGGCGCTGAAAACAGTGCTATCGATATACTGAAAGCAATACACCCCTGTTAGGGAACGTTAGCATAAGCTTAAGGCTTGTTAGCTTAACGTAGGTCAGTGATCCGGGAGGGGGTGTTTTCACTGAGAATAGTTACCTATATAGGCCTTATTTTACCACGTAATAAACATATATGGTTCACTAAACAGACATTCTTTTCTCTACACTGTAGGTTTTGTTCTGCCTTATATGATATACTACTGTTATCAATGTACGTGTTGATTGGTTTATGACTCGGATACTCCTCTACATCTGACGGACCTGTGTCTGATTGTACAGACGGATGCAGTGGGAAATTCTTGGGGATTGCCGCAGGTCAGTTTGTTGGTAGTTTTGGGGAAAACCAAAATTACTATACGATCACTTTCATCTACCAACGCTGGACAGGCTCTCCCCACGAATGTCCCATTACATCACTAATGCTCGATGTGTATTGGAAGCATAAAAGGTCTAAACGTGTTTTCATTTCACATAATTCCCTATTCCAGTAATAAGATTGTTACTCAAATGGGTTACTGCTACTAAAAGCAGGATTATAACCCATTTGCGTCGTTGTGGCCAACATGATAGGCATAAAACGATTACAAAAATGACGTTTGGTTAGAGCGGACCAAGGTTTTTAATTTTCTCTTAATTCTTTCCTGAGGTGAACAGTTCGGCCAAAGTAATGAAATCAATCAGAGCTCTTCTTCTCTACTCAGTAGACAGTATCGACGATACCCAACAGCTCGACACCAGGGCTTCATCACAAAGTGAATCCAATAACTTGGATTAGAAGTAATGATCAAGAAGAGGGTGCTCGATTTGCTATTTTTATCTTATGGTTACTTACATACACAAAGAAAAATTGACGCTCAAAACAACCGTCTTTTTTTACGAGCACGTTGTTTTCTCCTACCACATGGAAGTCGCCATATTGTAGCCCCGCACAAAATGTACACTAATAAGTATAACGTAAGACGGAAGCGACAATCCGGATTTCTAATCCCATCAATTGTGGTGATGATTATTGTCATCATGACATGGTAATATTTATCATACAAACATTTAATATACCTTTTACATTTTCGAATTACATTTGATACCTTATATGTCAAACGCTAATTGACTCATTGAACTGATTTTTTTTTGGAGTTTGTTTATTATATAACGCCGTTTGACCAATGTATCTGATTTGAAAGTGAACATACAATTACATGTACTATTTCTGATACAGAGTCATCGAATGCGCATTAGGTTGTGTGTATACAATTAATTAGACTTTAGTGCATCTCATATACCTGCTTCAGTCAGGAACCATCGGCACTTTCCGTAAACGAGAAACTATTTTCTCGTCTACGGAAAGTGCCGACGGTTCCCGATTGTACTTGCTTCGGATGCTGATTTTATTTTTCATGATTTTTTTTTAAGTATCTAACTTGTAAAATAAATTAACTTTAATTTTTATAAAACTGATACAGCCCCCTTATAGATGCTGTAGTCACCTAAAATTCCAAACCCCTGATAAGTCGCATTCAAAGACCGCAATTAAAAATCGAAACTTAGATAATTATGTAATTTGAACATATTGAACTTAAACATGGACTATGAAATAAATACATAGTCAGGTTAACGTAGTAAAAAGTAAGGCATTAAGACTGATGTCATAAAATCGCTCACCGGACTTATAACATGTCAATCTCTAATGCGACCCAGTGAGTGCTAAGAAATGACCAATAATTTAAAGTTCATTCATATGGCTAGGCCATGCGGAGCTTTATTTGTCTTCTACTAGCTGTTGAGAGGAATTTCTTCCTCAAAAAAGAATTACGCGTGATTAGATGTTTCGCCTGTCCCTGCTTTGAGCATAAGATTCAATGTGTCAAGCATTGTACTGTAAGTTTCAGCCGAAGTTCGGAATTTTACATTTTATAAACAAGTTTGGCAATACATCAACATGGAGGTATAAAAGGAACAATGCAAGTGCGAATTGTAATGGGAGCCGGCCATTCCAGATGTCCCCCAAACTACCCCCGCATTTGGAAAAAACGAATGTAAATAGGATAACGGAGCTTTCTTTGTCTTCTACTACATGTAGCTATGGAGAGGAATTCCTTCCTCAAATTAAGTTAGATGTTGCCATGCATAACCACTTAAATCATAGTAAAATACCCTCATAATTTATTTTAGCAGAAACAAACGCTAAGTAACCTGATCGATAAATGAACTTTAGATGATTGACATTTAATAAAATCATATTTTGTGATATATCCTTTCCTACCGTATCCCAAGTTGACAGTCCTCAAATGGAACGCGTCACTTTTAAATGGACATCACCTGATGGCTCCGCCTCTGCAGGTACAGCACTTTATAACGAGAACCTTCATAGTTTTATCGTGAAGTCAAACTTCAACTCTCTCGAGTTAAAATTCTCCTCCGACATTGACATGTTTAATGATCGCTTGATCAAATGCTTACTAGACGTCTCTTTAGCTTAATTCCCTTCAAAAGTGGAAGTTCCGGAAATTCCTAAAGCCTTATTGGAAGGGTGAACTTAAAGAGCTACACCATGAGATGTGGAGGTTAAGGTGTATTTGGGATGTCGAAGGTCAGCCTCGTGATCCCGATTCTCCATTTTTTCGGATGTATAAGGACGCAAAACGGTCGTAAGCACCGCCAATTATCAGAAGAACACCTTTTGAATCTGAACTCAGATATTGAGGACGCAGCAGATTTAATTTTAAATTCATTTTGGTCTCTAATTAAAGCCCGGTCTAAAAGAGTGTCCACTGGATCTGCCGGAGCTGAAATGGTGTTTAATAATGTAACTGTTAGAGATCCGTCGGATTTAGCGTTGCGCTGGGGGGAGTACTTGGCTGAAATTTACTCTCACTCAGATAATAGTTGTTTTGACAGTGATTTTACCTCTGTTGTAAAATCTGAACTTTCAGATTTTCTGCAAGGTAATGAACCATCGGAAGATTCAGCTGCGATAGTTTTTACGGCTGAGGAAATTAAATGTTCTTAAAAGTCTTCCTCATGGAAAGGCACCCGGTGTAGATTCACTTGTTTATGAAAACCTTATATATGCCTGCAACTCACTGTATAAATGCTTATGCACATTGTTTAATGCTTTTGCAAAATTAGAATATGTACCAACTTTTCTTAAACAAGGCTTGATATGCACATTATATAAAGGTCATAACAAACCAAAGAATGACCCAAATAGCTATAGAACAATCTCGATTTTATCAGTCATATTAAAAGTTTATGAAAAACTGTTACTGACAAGATTAGGAAATTCAGAACTTTTTTGCGTGAATCCATTACAACATGGACTCCAGAAACAAGTTAGTAGTACCATGACTTCATACATTGGACATTGAAGCCATTGAGTATGCCAGTGAGCATGATAGCAAGTTGTTTACATGTTTCTTAGACGCTTCAAAAGCGTTTGACTGTGTGTGGCATGACGGTCTGCTTCTCAAACTCGCACGTTTGGGTTTCAGTCGGAAATATGTATGTGTGATTATGTCCTTGTATAAAGATATGTTTAGTGTTGTTATTCATCACAACTTTGTATCGAAAATGTTCAAGATATGCCAGGGAACCCGCCAGGGTAGTATTATCTCCCCTTGGTTATATTCTGTTTATATTAATGATCTCCTGAATGATCTTTGTGATTCTCAATATTCCTTAAGTATTTGTGATATCAACATTACTTGCCTAACACAGGCAGACAATATATGTCTTCTAGCTTTTTCTAAACAAAATTTAGATTTGCTCATGCATATATGTTATCAGTATAGCTGTAAATGGAGGTTTAGATACAACCCCTCCAAATCAGTAATTATTGTTTTTAACGAACGAACTAGGCCTAGTAACCACTCACAGTCGAACCGTAGGTGGCACTTAGGCGACAGGGACGTCGCTGAATGAGTTTAAACCAGGTCACCCTGATGTCGATGAAGTTATCCACAAATTACGTGGTCAATGTTTTGCTCTTTTGAATTGTAATTTATTTGGCCCAAGCATCAACCCTTAAACAGGAGTGAAACTATACCTCTCTATTGTCCTCCCTCGAAGCATGTTTGGCTGTGAGTTGTGGTACTCACTTACAAACGCAGGTTGGCGTCATCTGGAATCAGTACATCACTTGTG
Organism: Mizuhopecten yessoensis; assembly: GCF_002113885.1. NCBI lineage: Eukaryota > Metazoa > Mollusca > Bivalvia > Pectinida > Pectinidae > Mizuhopecten > Mizuhopecten yessoensis. Next base: position 1,033,779 of record NW_018406231.1, on the reverse strand, counting down.
TGCCAAACTAATTCAAAATTTCCCCCTGAGGACAAGATCTGACATCGCATTAGGTCATCGCTTCATTTATATATAGATCAATGCAAGCTTCGTTTTTTTTGCGGCATTATGTAGAACCAAAACTAATTGTACATCTAAACAACTGTTTTTATTGCGATTGTATCAATATCGCCTTGGTGCAAATAAAGCTAAAAAGGGTTTTATTGTTGATGCAATTGACATACTGTATAAGTAAAACTTCCATGACTTTTTAAATGAATTCTTTAAGTCGGGTAATTTTCCTCCACAGTTACGTTGGAAACATCTAGTTAAAAATGTTCTTCTTTGTAAAGAATCAAATAACTGGAAAACTCGTTTAAATCATTCGTCTTATTTTTCGAGATTCAAAAATCTTCATCCTGATCCTGAAATGAAACCTTCAGTGGTCTAGTTCTTTTCAAAATGTCATCCTCCTTTCATTGGAACTTGCAAAACTGTTTCCAAAACGTGGATTGCTCCACCTGATTGCGAACTATATTGCGCTTATTGCAAGGGTACTTTTGAAGACGCAGTTGCCCATTGTTTGTTAGACTGAGACGAATTTAAATTGGCAAATCTGCGGGATTCTCTTTTGACAATTTTTTAAAATAAATATCCTGTGTATGTTTACGTGTCCTTCGACTAGTCAGACAGAGACGTCCAGGTGGCTACTCTGCTGGGTGCTCCAAGCGATGTTATTTGTGATACTCTTAATGACTATGTTAAATCGCTCACGTCTTTTATCAAATATTGCCTAATATTTGCGGAAAAAGCGTTCTATAAAACCTTCAAATAAATCTTGCTAATTATGCAGCAGTCATTGCAATGAGTCTTCCTTTAACCATTTTTATTGACTTATAACGTGTCTTTACCTTTTTTCAAGATGTGATTATGAAATGATATTAATATCAATTATATCTCAATTTTTGTCTGCACCATTTTTTGTACCATGTCACTTGCACTCATCCACATTGTATTCGTCATTATTTTGGAGGAAATAAATATATGAATGAATGCATAACCACTTAAATCATAGTAAAATACCATCATAATTTATTTTAGCAGAAACAAACGCTAATTAACCTTCGATAAATGAACTTTAGATGATCGGCATTTAATAAAATTATGTGATGTTATGAAGGCGCTAGACATGTTATAAACATTGAAGCTGAAATGTGCGATAATGTTTATAACATGTCCAGCTTTTTAATAAGAACAATAAATATTAAGAAAGGACACTTTATATGAAGTTTAAGTGGTTTTTATGGTCATAGGTTGTTGGAGACACGGTAGTCTAGTGGTAGGCCGCCGGTCTTGTGACCGAAGGGTTGCGGGTTCGAGTCACGTCACGGCACTGTGTTGTATCTTGTTCCAGTCGATTCAGCTGTAAATGAGTAAGTGGTTGGGCAGTGCTAGAATTGTTGAATGCTATTGCTATAGCTGTGAGCGCCGACATGGAGGCACTGACTGCATGCTGAGAAAGGTATTGGTCCTATAACCGGTATCGGTATATAAGAACCTCGAATTATTATTTATCATTATTATAGGTATGTGGTTTTACACATATTTACCAGTAAAATATGTTCCTCAGACGTTTCATCATGACTTTTGGACATTCTCATAGCAACAATGATCTACTTTTGAGGCCGGTATGTAACACCACACCTAGTTAGAGAGAAATTAAGCTCTGCATGACATAGGTATACACAATGAACTTTAAATAATATGTCATATCGTAGTATTCAGATAAGTCGCTAAAGAGATTGATATGTTATATGTCCAGTGAGTTATCTGTATGAAGACATCAGCCTTAATGCTTTATTATTGACTACGTTAACCTGGTTATGTACCTTTCTAATAGCTTATGTACAAGTTCAATATATTCAAATTACATTTATATATTCCGTTTTTAATAAGGGGTCTGAATATGACATACCAGGGGGTTGATATTTAGGATGACTATTACATATTTTAGGAGGCTTGTTGAACCTTAAAAATATTTACTCATAAATGAAAAACAAAATTTTGCATTCACCTTTAAAAAATTACACAACCTAGTCCATTTAAACTTCCACTAGAAATGCATCTTCAACAGTTCATTTCATTGTGCTTGTTCGTGTGTTTTGTTCTGATTCTCATATTACTGTTGGCGGCTAAATAGACATGGAACTCTGGTTTATAAAATAAATACAAAATAAAACTCCCATTAAACCAATGTCGGATTCCACAGGGTGTCCAATAAGACAGGTTTCATTGTATTGGCATATTTCACCAGTGTGATGTTTAATTTTGCTAATAGATATATTGTCATCTTGTACTTACAATCTTCCTTTTTCAGTATAGGTATGAGGATCCCCATCTTGATTCAGCGTTGCAGGCTTGATTACCTCCATTTGCTGAGTGTGTTTTTCTTGAATTATCTAGTAGAATTGAAAAGAATCGTGTACCAGGTGTTTTTTTTTATTTTTTAAATGATTTCTTTTTCAGAAAAGGCAGATTTGAAACTGGGCGGTAGTTTTTCAACTCCTCCTTGTTTATTCCAGGCTTTTTTAACAATGGTCTGACATGTGCCTTCTTGAAACACAATGGAACCTTTGACTCAACCAATGATTTGTTCATGATTGGGGTAATCAAAGGAAGCAGTGCTTCAAGGCATTGCTTTAATATGTCTGTAGGCAGTGGATCAAGCTCACAGGACTTCGATTGCGAGGTCATGATAATGTTGCGCAACTCGTCCTGGGTTGTTGGTGAGAGCTATGTCAATGGTTCCCCATCAAATGCAATGTCAGCAGTCATGACAGAGATGTCAATGTCAGCAGAGGGGTTCACTTCGGTAATATTTTTCCTTATTGAGCTGATTTTATTCAGAAAATAATCACTGAACTTGCTTGCTAAGTCTTTTTCAGATTTACAGCTTGGTAGGATAATTTCACATTTCTGTCCCATTAGGTTTTTGGAGAGTCTAAAAAGTTGTCTTTTATCCTTGCCACATTCTTTGATTTTTTCCGAATAATAAGCCTTCTTTGACTGAAAGAGCAGTGAACCAACTAGCCGACATTGCTCTCTATAAATCAGTTGGTGAATGGTAAATACATACGATATTGAATAAATATTGTTACTAGTGATGAAGATTGCAATTTATTTTTATCATAATTACTTTGAAGAAATAAATGTTAAAACTTACGGAAAAGAAATGAGCAGGTAAGCTATATAAGCTAAATAGGTATTTTATAAATCAATTCCACAGGATATGGTTCCTATCAAAAGATAGCCATATAATTTTCCTGTTCATGACTGACAGTGTTTTGGTAAGATCATAATAACAAGTAGTAATTGTAATGGGGGACAATTACAGAAGTCCCCCAAACTGCCCCAATTGTCGCAAAGATGCATCAGAAAAGGATTGCAATGCCATAAAACACTAAATTTGAGTGAAATCGAACAATAGCTGAATTTCGACCAATCAGAAGCCTTTGTGTGGTCGCTATGGCAACGAAACCTATACGGTTGAATTCGTAGTCCCCATATACCAATTTCATCAAAACGAACAATATATAAATTTCGACCAATCAGAAGCCTCTGTGTCGTGTGGTTGCTTTGGCAACGATATGAAAATGAAGACTTGAATGCACAACTGCATATGCCCATTATTAATCATGTGAAGTTTCATCAAGATGTGCCAAACGATTTTCGAGAAAAAGGTCGGACAAGTTCACGACGGTAGAAGAAGAAGAAGAAGAAGAAGAAGAAGGAGAAGGAGAAGAAGCAATTTGAGCAAAATCGACCGATATTTAATTTCGACCAATCAAATCAAAGGCCGTAGCAACCATCTTGGCCTAGTTTACTAGGATTAATTAGGAGAGGTCTTCTAGAAGTAAATAAGAGTCAACAAGGAACAAATGTAGTAGGTGTAATTCGAAGAAGTCTACTAGGAGTTTCTACCAGGACCAAATATGCTAGGAGTAATAAGGAGACGTCTACTAGGAGTCAATAGGAGACTACCTGGAGCAAATGTACTAGGTGCAATAAGGAGAAGTCTACTAAGAGTATATAGGAGTTTCTATCTGGACCAAATTTGCTAGGTGTAATTAGGAGATTTCTTCTTGGAGTAAATATGAGTCTACAGAGAGCAAATGTGCTAGGAATAATTAGAAAAATATATTAGGAGTAAATAGGAGTCTACCTGGAGCAAATGTGCTGGGAGTAATACAGATAAATCTACTAAATAGGAGTCTGTACCGGGGCAAATATGCTAGGAGTAATTAGGAGAAGTCTACTAGGAGTAAATAGGAGTCTACCTGGAGCAAATGTACTAGAAGTAATAAGGAGAAATCTACTAGGAGTAAATATGAGTCTAGAAGGAGCAAATGGACTGATATTTTGAATATCTATTTACAAGGACTAGGTTTCTCAAACTTCTGGTATTCAAAGCTTAGTCAGACTACAATTAGAATATGCTACCCCAGCTTGACCTCTTTACTAAACAAAGCTCAGCTATACGGAGCAATAGACAATGTCCTCAAACAAACGTGTTGCTATGCTCTGTGTACATGCCATTGGAAATCAGAGTTTGGTTTTACCTAATATAATAGTTAATATCGAATTATAACCATTTCAGACTAATAATACTACGCTAACTTGTGTTCTCTGCATTGCTCCCCTTCAAAGTTTTCTCCAGACTGCATCAGTGCGCAACCGAATGGTGACGTATCTAACTAGAATATCTCAAATAGCCACAGGCTTATCAACCTGGTGTCAACACAGAGGTAAACATATGTAACTATGTCGTTATATATGTTAACTTGTGTTCTATGAGCTGCTTACTATGATGTGTTAGGTTTGCTGAAGCACGTTGCTATGCTCTGTGTGCATGCCATTGGAAATCAGAGTTTGGTTTTACCTAATATAATAATTAATAATCGAATTATAACCATTTCAGACATTAATAATACTACGCAATAACCATTTCAGACATTAATAATACTACGCAAACTTGTGTTCTCTGTGGCTTCAGAGGATACATATTTCTCCCTCCCTTGTGTCTTTCCTAAACATTTAATACAGTAAAACCTCGTTATTATGCCACTTGTTGCATTTGCCACCTCGCTTACCTCCATGTTATTTCACGGTCCATATATCTCTTTTTCTAAAGATCCTTTTTTTACACATTTCGCTTGGTTTATCATCAAACGGCCCTTTATAATTCCCTTTTTAGCTGGACAAATGACGGCAGGATAACGAGATTTAACTGTATCTTTATGAAAGCATAAAAATAAAAAATACAACATTCAGAAAACATTTTATGAAACTAAAATGCTGTTGATGAGCTCCCAGGAGTTTTACTCAATTTAACGCTAAGTTTACACTGACGAAGAGGAATGTTTTCAACAATAAAATATATAAGATGCTAATTGTTCATTATTGTTTTTATTCATAACACATTATCAATAACATACTTAAAATATATAATTCATTATAATATAAATGCACTTTTAAAAAGCTGCATACACAAAATATATGATATACAATGTATTTACATATGTAGATGAATAAATTGTTGACAGAGTTACTGCCCTTGCATAGATGTGTTGTCATTTGTTTAAAACACTAATTACGCACTGTAGTTTAAATTTTACGATAAGTAAATTAAGATACACTACCTTAATATTAATGTTAGAAATATCATTTGACTAGAAATTTATTATCCGGAAGACAACTGTTTCCCTGTTTAAAACTATTATTCAAGGATTAAGTATCATATGGAAGACAAGAATATCCTGATGAGAAACAACGTTATTCAAGCATTCAGTATTTTATTTAACACCACAATATACTAATGCTAAACTATATTATTCGAGGGTCAAAGATTTTTCTGGAACTCAACACTATTTTAATGTTCATGATATTTCCGGTGTATACACTATTTCATCGAGTAGTAGCAATATCATTCTAAATTTTACAATGTTCTTATTATACGAAGCATTTTATGGAAGATATAAATAACATCGAAATATAGACAATATATGAAAGTATTCGTGTGTTTAATATTTTCACGGTCAATTTCAGAAAATGGATAATTATTTCTTGCATGACAATAAAAACATCACCATAATATATCTTATTCGAGTGTGTAATATTTTCTTGTAAATATCAATAAATACTTTAGCATACGATTATTATGTGGGATAGAGGGCTATAGGTGGTCTTTTAAACCCAAAACCCACATTGTTACTCGAGATTGCACTCTACAATCTATGATTTTATTTAAACGTTTTAAAGAAAGCGGGAGGCAGACAATTAACCTTGCGTTGGTGTAGCAAGATAAATCCTATCTCAATATTACAAAAAAATGAATTTTACGACAAATTATGTAAACATTAATAATTTCCTCCTAGCATAATTGTCGGAGAGTGATGCGCTGAAACGAATAGCATCATTAAGGTTCATTTAGCTCCCTGAAAGATGCCATAGTCACCCTCAATTTCAACCCCCTGCTAAGTCATATTCAAAGACCTCAATTAAAATTCGGAACTTATATGTATAATTTGATATATAATGAACTTGTACATTCGTTATTGAAATGGTACATAGCCAGCTTAACGTAGTCACTAATTAAGGTCGATCGATGTCTTCATAAAAATAGTTCACCGAATGTATAACATCTCCATCTCTTTTGCGACGCAACTGAGTTCTAAGAACTGACATATTATTTAACGTTTATTTCTATACTAAGGTCATGCGATGCTTGATTTATCTTTTACTAGCTGTTGAGTGGAATACCGACCTCAACATCCCCTGGTAATACATTTTAGCAGATTATAAAAATAAAAATAAAGGCTAAGTAACCTTGATCGATAAATGAACTTTATATTATGTGAATATGCTACACATGTTATAAATATTGACACTGCATCAAATGTTAAAAAAGGACAATTTATATAATGTTTATGTAATTTTTATGGTTATATCAAAAAAACGTTGTTGCTCAGACGTTCTACTATGCGCTTTATACATTCCAATATCAACAAACATCCTATTCTGAGGCCGGTATGCCTTTTAGTAAGCTCCGCATGACCTTGGTATATAAATGAACTTTAAACAGTTTATCATTTCTTAGGACTCAGTACAGCCGCAAGAGAGATTGACATATTATAAGACCGATGAGCTATTTTTTTTAATACATCAAACTTGATGCTTAAGTATTGACTACATTAAATTGGCCATTTAATTAGCATATATACATGTTCAACATATCAAAATTACACAAATATATTCCGATTTTTAATTAGGTTCTTTGAATATGACTTACCAGGGGGTTGACATTTAGGGTGACGATATCATTTTAGGGGCTTGTTGAATCTTACTATACTCAGGCAGGCCAATTCTTGCTCTATACCTAGTTTTTAAGAACGAAATAACATCTCGACAATAAATGCATTAAGGATGTTTCAACGTGGTCCTATTACTTGGTCAATTGGTTCAAAAACCAATTAATACACTAGAAGGACAGGGGATTTCCTCTCCATCCAATCGAAACAGGCCTTACATATTGATAGATGTAAGTTCGTATTGTTTTTGTTTTTGTTTTTACTTGTTTTAAAGCGTACTTATACTAGCTATTGCATAACTATGATTTTAATCAGACCGCTATGATATCACGATTATAAATATTAAATAATATTAAGTTAAGTCACAAAATATAAATTATGCAAACATTTATCACGTTTCATGTGTTATTATTTAGCACTATAACTGAAGCTTTTGCACCAAGTACACGAGTAACCGTTTGGTAAACTGCACAAATGTCTTTCAAAGACAAACGTTCTGTCATTTCCAGGACCAAACGTTGCTCTTGTATGGTTGTATTAGACTTGTAGTACATTTCAACACCAGATAAACTGTTTTGACGAGTCTTCTCTGCCCTTGTGATGCCGGATTCTGTTGTGATACATGTGAAACCATGCATGCATGGTTTCTAGGACGCCACGGGTGAATCCCTCGACGAGCTAGGATCTATGGATCGAAATTGTTTTGTTCTTCTTGAGCACTACTGGGATTTGTTTGAGTATTACACCAGGTCAAAAACAGTAGAAGGGTCAAGCTTGGGGTTAAATTTCCCTTTTTGGGTCAAAATTTAAGCTTGTGTCAGAGTTTTGTTATTTCAATGGCCTCTTCATACGGTGGTGGTCGAGAACTGGAACTTGAAGATCGCGTCCGGAACGACAGGTTTGTTCGGTAAGAATAGTTAGTATTGAATGAAACAACCGACTCCCGGTCATCAACAGTCATTGTATCGTCGAGATCATCTATAGTGTCAATAGTAAAAATGGACATGGTGTCAGAGAAAGGCATGTCCGAGGATGGAGAACTAGGTTCTTGCACAACCGGCTTATCCGGGACAACAGGGCTCACTGTAGCAGGTCCGTGGCGGCGTTTAGTACGTAACCTCCGCTTGTACCGCTTGCTGTTAAAAATATAAATTTAATATAGATGTATGCATAGCTCTATATACAAGTGATTTGTGTTCAATCCATTTGAAAAAAAAACCATTTAACCATGAGAACATAGATTTTTAGAGTGCAACATTGTAGATATCAACGTGTTTCTTATATATGTCAACTGTCAATTATCTCAAAAGATATTTATGAAACGAGCTTCAAAGTGGTTCATGAAATTTAGATGCATTCTTATCACCTGTTTTATCAAACTAAAATTAAATGTTTGTTAAAAACTATGCAGATATTGAAAGCAAGTCACTGTTGCCAATTTACTTTTTCACCATAAACTTATCACATTTTACCATCATCTCACTATCACTATTTACGTTATACATTTATGAAATCTTAATATTCAGCCAAAACTGTAAGGTTCTATAGAGCACGCTCTTGAAAAAAAGTTTACATTCCTCCAGAAGATGCATTAGCGGTGCTGCCGCATTCTCCATTGATATTAAGTTATTTCAAGAATGTGTTCTAGAGCTATAGTTTCCAAGGATTGAATTAAGATACAATCTACTGTGAAATCACTAAATTGTAAGTTTTACATAAAGCAATTATCCGTTTGATTGGGATTTCGTAATCCAAGAATTCATGGACAAAGAAATGGTATATTGTCGGGAAACCACGGAATTTGGGCACCAAGAAAATATCTGATTTCACAATAAAGGGATTGGTACCTATAACTTGTGAAGAGAAAATACTTTCTATAGAGTTCCATTTGTTTAAATTAAAACCAAATAAGTTCTTTGTGTTTCGTTATGAACTTACATAAATGGTGAAACGTTCAAAAACAGCTGAAGAAAAACTGTAAGTTTGTCTGCAAGTAGAAAAAAGGAATAATGATGATAATGTTGATGATAATAAATGTTAAAATGCTACATGAAGTGATAGTTGTTTGCCTGATAACTCCATACAGATAAAACCTTTGAGTTGCTTTATGAAAATATATATGTAAACCAAGGGAATTTCAAATGTCCAAAGTCAAATCTGATAAGGATAATATTAGGGTCTCAAATGCAGGTATGTCCCTGTACCACTTCCAAAATCTGAAGCCATGCACAGATTTACCGGACATTTCAGCGGGACTAGACAGGGATTCGAACCCTTGACTTTAGCTTGGTATACAATTGCTCTTACCGACTGAGCTTCCTGGCAAAACCATGCTACCGTTAAATCCAAATCGAAACCAAGAGAGATTGCTGCATACACTAAATAATATAATGCAGCGAAAGAGGGGTCCTTAACTGCTTTTAAATATCATTGACATCAACCAAACAGCATTTATGCAGAAACTTTGGTTAAACTTTCACGAAATATTTCCGTTTTACATAAAAGATCACAGTTCAATGCTCATCTAATTACCACTGTCTGCTATTACAAGGCACAAACCTGTGAATTTGCCACCACTCATATGTTCGCTGCAGTTCCAGCGTACGAATGGGAAGTAGCACAGCATCGAGAGGGCGGCCAGACACAGGGAAAAGATGAACTCGGGTCGGGGCTCGTTCGCAATGAAGGGCGCCAAGATTAAATAGACCGAGCCTAAGGTCACCAGGAACGGAATGATTATGTTAACCTGCGGATAAAATATTTCATAAAGTTGTTTTAAGAAATGCCCAACAGTTGAATCCTAAAAATGCTTTAGCATGATGCTCACACCTTGATCAGTTGAAATTTGTGTTTCCAAGAAATACAAATGTTTTTGAAAATAAGGGAATATGAGTTGTATGTGTTAATATAGATGTGCTCCAAAATTCCACTAGTAATTTATGAGAGTATATCTTACTTTATATGGTCTGTCTAGGTGTGGTTTTCGGATCCTCATGATAAGCAGTCCACCAACCGCAAGTCCATGGAATAACCACACGGTAAACACCCAGAAACGCACCATCTGTGACACGTCCACCGCCAGGGCAATCACTACACCACTCACCGCCTGGGAAGACACAGGTAAGCAGTTGCATTTAATACTATTATTAGCCTTATCTTCGCAAACTTTGCATGAAGGTGTTTCGCGCGAATTCTATAAATCGCTATTTACAGGTGATTTTGCAACATTGGAAGTAATTATGTATGAAACAATTACTCGCTGATGATTCAAAAGACCATCTCGTGAATATAAAGCAAAATTGATCTCTCGCAAGTGATTTATTGTATAAGCTGCTCCATTTTTGGACTTCATTGATTTTAATTACAGTTTTATCATAAACATTTGAAAAGGAGCCTACATTAATACTGCAGATGCAGTTACAATTCTTCCAATACATCCGACAGATGAACCTGAAAATGTAGGGTGGTATATTGTGTTCGGGAAAAAAGGATACATTGTATTGTCTTCAAGAAAAGCAAAAGTAACCTCAGAAGAAATAGGAGGTTTTTCTCATTATGTAGCAGCGTTCCTTTAAATTGCCAATGCTTTAGAAAGTGGGACCATCCTCAAAGAAAACTACTGATTGTCAAAAGAGTACAGTGTTCTAACAAATCATAAAGAGACGATTTATGTTTTCAAACAGAAAAGGAAGAACAGACATTCAAACGTTTAAAAAATGGTTATCATATACATTGTTTGTCATGGATTTGGGGTATAGTACATCTATACATATCAGACATAATTCAAAGGGTCCTGGTTGTAATTTTATCGTAATGCGCTTAATATTTCAAGCAATCGACTATTAATATGGGTATGTATACTTACGCGCAATATGATTGCCGGAAGTGGTGCTTTGGTTTTTACATGAACGAACGACAAGACATCCGGTATGTAGCCATCATGAACGGAGAACTGGGATAGTCTGAAATATCACCAAATATTATATACTACAAGTTAACATTGAGTGATGTCAGTTTATATGGAATAATAGCCCAGCGGTTCTGTCGAGATGAATTTTATTACGTAACCGTGGAAGAGTAAATTTGTCTTCCTTCGTTAATTGTAGCTCTATTGGTTTATTCCGTCTTGATTTTCGTACATGATTTCGTTATTATTGCATAGAAGCATGACATATTTTGCAAATTATTTGTGAATATTTTTACAAAATAAAAGTTTAATTTTCATAATTATATTGATTATAAGTAAACGTTTCTACAATTTCCAGAAAAAAACCCAGACTTTACCTGCCAGAAGAAAGAAAAGTGTTATTGGCGTTTCCTAACGCCACCATAGCGACACCTATAGGAATGATGAAAGCTGCTTTTCCAAGTGCTTTTCTCCCCCATAACTGTAAAGAAATTTGATTCACGAGACATATTAGTAATATTATAAATAGCAGAAAAATATTTGCATAAATATAGAAATAATAACATAAATTTATAAAGAAAATAACATTTTAAGACTTGTATACGGTAGACGTTTTGTGGGACTCTCCCTTAAACACCTTCCACTTTAAATATTTTTCCACTGATATTATTTTCATTCAAATTATAAATTAAATATTTAACCACGTTGACGCTTACAAACGTCTTGCAGAAATTCCAAGATAGCGTCTTTTGTTGGAAATTGGATACAACCGGGTGGCTTCAAGCACCATTATGATGGCATCAGAAACAGGTGTGACGATTTGATACAAAACCATGATGTATTAGAGCACAATTGTGATAGCTTTAGACACCATCGATATTTCTTCAAACACTACTTGTGAAGACACAAGATATCTGCATACACAGTTTTGTTTGAATTTTTACTATTATGCGTTCAAATGAAAGGCCAAACACTACTACTCAAGCGAAAAGAGATACGTACCACACCAAAGGAATGAGCTCCAACCATCTCCTCCTCTGTAAGTACAGTGAAGTATGACGTCACAGTAAGCAGGTAGATGACCATGACGGAAGGGATGATGATTTTCACCAGTCGTGGCAGGTTTCTGCGGGAAACAAAGATGATCAGAACCGTCCTGATATTGGGTCTTACTGGACTACAGCGGACCCTCCATAATCAAACCAACCATTTTTCCAAAGCGCAAATGACTGGATTGTAAAATTGTTGAACTACTTGGTCCAATATTGTACAGAAACAGACTTAGGTGTCATTATAAAACATTTTCTGGGTATTGAGACAGTTATATTAAAATTTTGGTGTGGCTTGATTAAAGAACGATGTGATAAATGACTAAGGTTGTAAACAACCTAGCAGATTCACATCGTTCATCGTGGTCCTGTTATAGAAGAACAAAGGTACAGTACTCTACCATTCAAAATACCCCTAGACGAGTCCAAAACGGCCGTATGTTTTGTATGATGCTCAACACGCATACTTATACGAGTAATAAGCCTAACCAGACAAAGTCACGCAGCGTTCCCGAACATTGGAGTGCCGAGTACTAGACCGCACGTAAAATTTCAAATGTTGGGATTCCGTGATACTCACTTCGGGGGCTTTCTGACAGCAGCCGTGACGTTGGGAACATAGGCCCTGAAAGCACACAAAGATCGACTTATCTGGTGGTCCTGTCATGTGATTCGCCGTTACTAGGCAAACAGACAGAGGGGGTAGGGAAGGGGTTAAGTAAAATTCAGACCTACCAGCCACCGTATGCCCAAAGACAGTTGTAGATCCCAATGATGATCTTGCTATGATTGGTTTCCGTGTTGTCGAATCCTTCCTTCAAGCCACCTGTTTCTCCTATCGGAAACGTGCATATAAAAACCTCGCATTATTATTATTATCATTATTATTATAACTCGCCGTTAAAGTTGTTACATGCAAAGTCGTTAATAAGCAGCTATATTTTCAGGACATAGGAAATTAATAACTGAAATAATGATGGTAATATCATATGCTGAGGTCATACCTGCTCCCAGTCTGTATGCGCCTGTGACGATGATTATGCCGATGGTAACAATTTTGCCGAGGTTAGCCAGTGATTGGATCTGCCTAGCCAGGCGGAGGCTATACGTGTTTAGAATAGCCAAACTCACTGTAAAATAAATACCAAACATATATGAACAAAACCGCATTTCGAACTCAAAATAAACGAAACAATAAATTAAACAAGGAGAGAATATTAGTGAAGAAATCAATATATGGAGACCTCTGTAAAAGGACCAAGGGAATAAGACCAGGGTCCGTTTTCATGGAACTATTGTCATTTTTAAATATGAATTCTGCACTCATAGTTATTTGACGTAACTAATTAATTCATATGACACGATCAAATTGAAGTGATAACATTACAAACGGTATTCTGCTTCCAGTCCCTTCACGATTTCTTCCAAATTTTGGGCAAAATGTAGATATTTTTTATTAATATGTAACTCAAACAAATATTGGTTTGAGCACAGAATCTTGGTTCGATCATGAGGACGGTTTCGTTAATAGCCCTCATATGTTCTGGTAGAGTGAGCAATATTACTGCTTTTATCGACATATACCGTCATTTTTGTATAGGTCAAATCCAGATAATGTCATTTCCTCAAGGTGAAAGATGGGGTAGTGACAACAAAACATCACACAAAGAAATAGAACATTTCATAATAAGATAACAATAGCCACCTAAAACAGTTTTCACCAAACCCTAATTACGTGTGATGAATGCTAGGTAAATTTAGGGGAAGCTCCTGAGTTAATGGACGTCAGCCTATTGAATACACTCCTCTAAAGCATTAACTTACTAGAAAGGAACTTATTGATCACTACAACTAATATGCCTTCAACGTTATGGGATGCAATTCAATCCTTTGATTGATAGTTTAACGTATCAATGCTTAGATAACATGACAAACGTTAAATAAAAGAAAAATACACGCGGGAGGTCGAACGAAAATACACTGACATACATTCATAATATCAAAACAACAGGAAAGAGACAAGGCTCCATACAATTGCAGGCTCTTACTGCGGAAAAGAAATTTAAAATCTAAACATTGGGAAGATAAGGTCGTCAAGTCATTAAAAGTGGTTCGCAGTGATTGTTTACCTATAACATCCTTAATGAAGAGACTGAAGAGATTATGCACGCAACTAAGTTATATCGACGGCCTGGACATTTGTCGAATTTCCTGTCAGTCTGACCCTTTGTCAAACACAAACGATAACGGATTACTCTTCACCAGGAATTTAACATGAGAACAATAATCACATAGATTTGTTCAATAATGATATAAAGGTTGAATATATCATCACTTACATATAATGGAAACCGTCAGCATTTGTTCCAGTAACTTTGGCGGCCCACAATTGTCGATAATGGCGTCTGCTATATAGTGTGCGAATGCTAGAGCGAACACAGCGGTAGTGATAGGCTCCGCCACCGCGATCCTCATCCAGGTATAGACAAAAGACGGCAGCGGACCAAACGCTTTGTGAATATACCCGTACTCGCACCCGTCCCGCTTCACAAAGATCTGCATCTCGGCAAAGCAGAGGGCCGCTGTAAGTGAAGAGGAAATATTAAATATTGCAACGCTAGCATTCCTTCAAATTTGCAATGTCAGATTGTCCGAAAAACAATATCCAGCATTATTCATACTATTAACTGATTAAAAGTAAACTACTTCAACACCATTTTATGTCGTTGGGTATAAAATGGCGTAAATCAAGTGGTCTACAGTAGTCATATGATGGAGAAATGTTGTATTGATAAAATAAAACTAAAATGAAAACCCAAACGAACAAACAAACAAACAAACAAAAAATAACAAAACAAAACAAAACAAAAAACAACAAAGCATTCCCGCATTTGATATGAGAAAAAAGTATTGTTTTGGCTTTAAAACAAATTGATGCTTTATATCATATTGACATTTTCAAATACTCCGAAAGGTTGAATTCTTATATAAAAGAGTATATTTATTAGTTGACAAATAATGATGGCTCTAAACATTAATAACATTCAAACTTTAATAGTTTCATCAAGATGTTCTATTTCGGGACTGAAACAATTTCAGGACGACCAAAAGATTTACTAAAATGACATTGACCGAGTTTATTGATACGCCTTTGAGTTGTCCGCATTTGTTTTGCTCGACGCATTCATCATCTTCTGAAACGTAAACATCCAAATCGATATAGACCTGAATTTATATAGACTATTCACCTTGACATGTCACTGTAACCGAGACCAAAAAGAATTATCTACTGTTGAAAAACGTAAAAGTTTGACACGGTTTGACATAATCCCATGTTGAACCCTTTTCACCTCCTTGTCACTAGCGTTCCTGCTCGACACCGGAATTGCTCACGACGCGTATGGTGTTAGCCGACGGTATGCCATGATGTTAAATTAATGTGTTTATTTAAGGTGGTGCCTTGTTTTATATGGAAGCATATTTGATTTTGAAAGAGACAACTACTCAACGTTGAAGAATATAATGTCTTACGGGTTTCCATTATCAAATAAAATCAAACTAATGTAAACGGTGACGTGTTTGTATATGTCATTTGCGTCTAACCATATAAAATGCACTAGAATACAGACGGTCATCTCGATCAACATTAATTAAGTAAGGCAACTTGCAGAAGTAATAAAAATAAAACATAATGTTGGTATGTAAACGATGAAGAGTTTTTAAAATGTACCAGCTCCATTTTACTAATAGACATAACAAAAGAAGGAAAACACATTTATCGTTTGTTTGAACTCTTACAACAGTAAAAAAAACAATATACTTGCGTACCAGATTTTATAAAACCGAGTGAAAAAGCACAAGCGAAAACGTCCCAGACAAACTAATCAATTTCAACCTCAAACTGTCGGTCACAACAACATTCATTTTATACAACCCCTCCGACCGCCTAAAAAATATACCAATGTTTGCATTTTCGAGTTTAAAAGGTTGTTGCATTGATGAATTTGCACAAAAATAAATGAAATAGCAAAATATACATTATATCACTTTACACTTATAATCAGCCCTGTATTATAAGATTATCGCTTAGATATGTTCGGCGAAACCTGAGCGCGTGAAGGCGACATGATGTTTTATTTCCCCATCATGTGACCAATATCATCCAATCAGACACATTGTTATAAAGATGAGGTATGATACTATTATATACATGTTTAAATATATTTTGGTATGATTACCTACCCATAGTGGTGAATATACCACATATTGCCCAGATCACCAAGTTAAGTCCGACTGACCCCGCGGCCTCGGTCACTCCCTTTGGCGAGGTGAAGATTCCGGGACCTACAGATAGACGGATGTATTAGAACAAAACATATACTGAATAAGATTCATCAGTTTTGTATGAATAATGAAGGCCAAGTTTGTTTTGAACAAAAACAGGAGTTGAAAACTAATTTTTTGAGCCTTTCGAAAACGTCTGTTTGCTTTGCCAAGCAAAGAGTGTAAATGATTGGTGTCTCGACTCTAAACCGCTGAAAACATCAATGAAGTCATGATTATCTGTCACAAATCTTAGAAACAGTTTGCTTCTAATTGCACTATTTTACTGCTAATACTGCAGGCAGCCATGGGGAACGGTAACATGATTACCCATTCCGCCCCTTATTGCAATTTGGCGAAACGTCTCCATGAATTTTAACAGCTGTATACCAGGACATTTTCTGCTGCAGTTTAATTTTTCTCCTTTTCTGCCCGACGAAATGACGGCGTATTCGTCGTTGCATCAGTAAAGAACATGATATGC
Source organism: Mizuhopecten yessoensis (assembly GCF_002113885.1). Taxonomy (NCBI): domain Eukaryota; kingdom Metazoa; phylum Mollusca; class Bivalvia; order Pectinida; family Pectinidae; genus Mizuhopecten; species Mizuhopecten yessoensis. The sequence continues at coordinate 1,016,670 of NW_018406231.1, read as the reverse complement.
ATAGTAATTATATCTGAAGACTAAATTATCACTGGGCGAATATGGATTTTTTCTAGCGGAGGGCGAAAGTTTGACTGGGCGAAAATTTCACGTATACAGTACCATGCGCTTCATTCTATTTTATCAAGAGAAAAAAATGATACTCATTTGGTTTGAGGATAAACAATGACACAAGTTAAATACTGTGCGATCAGATATTTTCATTGAATCCAAGGTAAATGAAAATGCGGATAACGAGTACCCTATCAAATGGGAAAATGCTTGATATCAAACTTGTAATTATTTTTTGGACCTATGAATTCGTGGATAAAGATTGCCCAAGAAATCAACAAATTAAAAAAAACCTCGAAAATTAATGATTTCATAATACAGGAAACCATGTGTAACGTTGACCAGGATGTAGACATATACTGAAGCATGATTTTGTCTGTTAAAACATGTCCGTTCATGAGATGACTAGGACTGTCATAATCCCATAGGCAGAAGTGTAAAATTCATTCCTCCGGAAACGTATTGATAAATGAACTGATGATTTTGACTGAAAACAAAAACAGATTCTCGAGTGTAATTTTCATTCATGAATATATATATCCACGAAATAATTAAAATTTTGATATAAAACCATTCTCCGTTTGAGCTGGTACTCCTTATCAACGAAGTGATGCATAAACGAACTCAGTTTGCATTCATATCATTTATTAAAGTCATGACCGGGCTGTTAGCGTCATCATTATTATGACGTCATAATTTGACGTTGGTTATATATACATGACACTCCCTGGAACATGGTAGTTTTTTCTTTGATCAAGCAAGATACGATGCATACACTTATTTGCACCTAATTCTGGATTCGTAAGTTAATAATAATTTCCGCACATTCAAGAAATATACGTATTTAGTCAACATGTTAAGCACTATGATATGATCGTTTGCACGTTTGCTCGTTTGTGTGGTAAATACCTGCTGAATGATATCTTGTTTCTTATCAACATAACAATTATAAAGATTCAACCTCGTCACATTGCCGTAAAACCCGGGTCAAGATCACATGACGTCACACGATATCTATCACAAAAGGAACTGTGTGATAAACTGTAAACACGTCTCTGACAATTCAAAAAGCCTACAAGTACTTGATATGGCTGCAATATCTGCGCATGCATACTTGTTATTGATATTAAACATACTGTTAACTCATATATTTTCGCATATTTTAGCAAACTATGATTGTATGTATTACTGGCGAATACAAGGTTTCCAAATTGAGAGTTGTGAGAAATTTCTTCAGTATATTGATAGCATTAACATCTAATTAATATCCATGGACGACATTATTAGGGGAACGAGTCTCCTAGGAAAATTGTCACTAAAGTACCGAGAAAGGAATATATATGAAATTGTCGATAACAGTAGGTCGACGCAGAGAGCCAAAGAAAGTAAATGTTTTCTGCACCATATTGTTTTTTGAACAGCAGTCAACCTTGCTGAATAATAGTTAAACAGCAGTTAACCTTGCTAAATGATATTTAACCAGCAGTAAAACTTGCTGAATGATAGAAAACCAACAGTTAACCTTGCTAAATCGTAATTAACCAGCAGTACAACTTGGCGAATGAAAGTTAACCAGGAGTCAACATTGCCGAATGATAATTAAACATCAGCCAACCTTGCTAAATGATAGTTAATCGTTTTAAAAATGGATGAAATGATTCCTTTATTTTGTATGGAGCTTGCTGAACAGATTGCAATGCATGTCCTGTTAAAAGTACATGATTAACTATTTATAATAATCTGTGTTGTTATACATGTACATCTTAATAAATGTCCAGGATTTTTTTTTCTGTCCGCGTGCATGCATATATGGGCATGATAGAATTGACAACTTTTGGCCTCGATTTGGACCAAATACTACGTTTTTGTTTAATTTTCTAGTTTAATATATTCATGGATATGTTGTGCTGAACCTGCGAATGTTAATGCAGGCTTTGAAAATGCGGCGCTAGAAAAAACATCAGCTCACAAGGCCCGTCCCGTATCTCACAAACGGACAACGTCCAACTCGTCAAACTGTTTTGAAGGCAGTAGGGAAACCGTTATCATCGTTACGTACTCACCGATGACAGTCTGCATTATGAGTGAGCCGCCAAATAACAAGCCGACCTCCTTGGATCTGCTCTTCTTCTTTGGTTGCCGTAATACCTCATCGCGGTATGCACCACGTGACTGTGTCGTCACCCATACTGATACGTCATACAGGTCTGTCTGACCTGAAGTGTGCCTCCCGTGCCCGCTGTTATTGAAACGCTTCCTCGCTAAAAGTAAACCAAACGAGATCTATAGTAACAGTGGGTAGAAAGAGTTAATAAAAAGAAATCATTTGAACATGTATGTATATTTCTTCAGTAGAAGGAATGATGCAAATAAAAAAAAACAATACATTAACAATAATTGATTTAAAACCTTCATTTTAATGTCTGACACTCTTGATAAATGTTAACCTTTTACATTTTCAAAATTATGCAAGATATATCGAAAGTCGTAGTTTAATATTGATTAAGAATGAAGTATGGAGGTTAACATATACTCAAATGTCAACTCATAAGGTTGATATCTACAACTACGTCAACACGTTAAAAGAAAACATACACTCCAGCATCTATGCATAGGGCAAACATGTAACAAAACATTAACACAGAAGGACAATATCTACAGCAGTGTCAACACAGGGCAATATATACCATGTCGTGAATGCAGGGCAATATATACAACAGTGTCAACACAGTGCAATATACACCACAGTGTCAACGCCGGGCAAAATACACCACAGTGTCAATACAGGGCACTAACTGCCGCAGCGTTAACGCAGCAACAACACAGGGCAATAATACCACAGTGTCAACACAACAATACATGACAATATCGGCCAAAGTGTAAACACAGGGCAATATTTTCATATATTTCGCAACGTCAACGCATGGCAATATATACCACAGTGTCAACGCAGGGAAATATATACCACAGTGTCAACGCAGGGCAATATCTACCACAGTGTCAACACAGGGCAATATACACCACAGTGTCAACGCAGGGCAATATACACCACTGTCAACACAGGGCTATATCTGCCGCAGCTTTAACACACAAGAACACTTTGTCACCACACATAGACATTAACAAAGTGTCTATACACACACGGATCTTTGGTAGAAAACCCTGTTTTAAGTTATGTAGTGTTCATCAGAGGTTCTATCGATATATTGCAGATCTTTAACAATCATTTAATTTTTAATTTTTAATCTATATAGAGTCGACAGTGATCTTGTATTTATGTGCGGATATTTTTGTATTTGATTTTGAAATAGTATTTTATCAATTTTCATTATATTATTCTTTTTAAGATCCGTTGTCATGTCTAACGAAATCAGATAGTCGTTGAGACCGGAAAGGAGACCACACGTGTTTATCGTACACAAACAACTACTCATAGCGAGATAAGGGGAAAGATACGTGTTTTATGAATGAAACTCACAACTGTGAAACTAAAGTGGACATTCTACCGAAGGCTAAAGTCGCACTCCCGATAATAATCTTAAACCTAAGGGGACTTCGACTCACATGTCTGTGACATTATAGGTGGGCAATGTGAATCTCTCATTATGTTTAACGGTGAAAAAAAATTGAAAGTGACACACAATTCATTTAAATGGGGAAAAATGTCTTCTGGTTCTGATCCATTAGCGATTAAACGTGTTGGTTTTAAATTTACAGGATTTATCTGTAAATTATATTCCCTCTTGTTGACTCAGATGTTAGCAGGATGTCTTAATGTAAGAGGAAACCAAAGTTCCTTGAAAAAATCCCCATAGTCGAGAAAGTGAACGATATCATTTCGTATCCGATCGAGGAATCGAACCGTGGTCGTCTATATGAAAAACCAATACGCTACAAACTACACCACCCGACCACCTAAAGTGTAAAGATGGTGTTGTAAATCACTAATAGTTCTGTACATTACGGATATATTTGGTACTAGCAACAAAACAATACTGACAGCAACATGTATAATTGGCCTGTAGTCTTCACCTGTTATCTAATGCTATTGGCAATACAATCGACCTTCAAAGTGGGTCAAGGTTAAATCTATTGAACAAACTTGAATAACAATCAGTCTTACACGACAGGAAAAAATAAAATTACTTTACACCATGAGGACCTTTGCAACACAAAACTGTTAAAAATTGTTTAAGATCATTTATTTCTATCTCAGTTTTTCGGATCTTAAGAAAGGATTGTTCAAAATTTGAACAAGGTTGCCCCCTGTAACCTTAATGGTAAATTAGGTACAGTCACCCGAACAAACTCGAAAACCATTCGCTACAACTTTCTACAAGCAAAAAATGTCATGACCCTATGGCTCTTTGTTATATAGTAGAAGCTGTTTAAAACTTTGAAAATATTTGCTTCATGTGACATTGAAGGTTGGCCAAGATAATTAATTCATTTGTCATATCAGATGTTGTAAATGTACTTACATTTCCCGAAACATCGCATTACTACGAGAGGTGAAAATAAAAGAGCACTCGATGTTTTTGCAATTATCTATTCAGGAATATTCACACATATATACTGTGAAATCAGATACTTTCGTGGGGTCCAAGTTTAATGGTTTCTCCCAAAAACACACCATTTCTTGAGTACATGAATTCGTATTTTACGGGTGTCCTTTCATACCGAGAATAGCTTTAATTATGCCTTACCTAGTAATCATTTCACGGACCTACTAATTGGTGCAGTAAGATTACCCACGAAATCAACGAAATCAAACACCTCACAAAATCTAGTGATTTCACAGTATATAAATATACGTGTATATTTATTAAATCCAAGCCTTTAAAACGTCTAAAACTAAACTAAAAATGGACTGATCGAGAAATTTAGCAACTGAAAGCACGAGAATTCCACGTTGATTCAGTGCATATTTGTGTGGTGAGACTCGTAGATAGCGCTTTTAGTTCTTAGAAAGAAACCCATCGCACCTCCGTTATCTTTTATCATTTTATCAAAGTTTTCATATGTTAATGGTTAATGGCAGAACGTGGATTTGGGGATTTTCCATCACGCCCTAGCTAAACAACATCACATATAAATAGATTGTTTGCATCTACTCGAAGCGATAGCTCCTCGTTATGAACTCTATATGAAGAAAAGTTATAGGGCAACGTGTACTTTACCGTAAAGAAGTCATTGTAAGCAGAGCTGTTGACTTTTTACAATGAAATACAGATTACACATATGCAAGTATGGCCTTATCAGGGATACGAGTGTTGTCTTGTCTCTATAAACAAATTGGCTTACGGCGTTTCAATAAGGAAAGAACTCATGTAGTGTGTATTTTGTTTCTGAAACGTTAGGTAAATGTTGTAAGAAAGTAAATATAATCACGAGTACGGGAACAATTGGTTGTAATTGAAATATGCGTTAATATGTTTATTTTATATAAATCAACTACATTGCAGCCATCTTTTAGAGTTAACACATATAGTAGATATTAATAACTAGGCTAAATTGAAACTTTTCTCCATCTATATAACTTAGTATTAAATAATGTTATATCGTGCTTTTCAATAATTCTTCAGCTTCACTTTTGTATGCGTTTCGAATGTTCAATAGTGGACATAATGAGCTCAAAGATGCTCCTCAACACTTTTATATACGAAATTGTCACATTTTTTCTTTCCCTTTAACAGATCCTCATAAAACACATGTCCGACAACAGGTTCACCACTTCGTGTGTTATCGTTAATCCCGTAGGATTAACGATCATAGATCCGTAGTATGAAAACAGTTAAACATCTCAGTGCACCTACGCCTTCAGTAGAAGGATTTATACCAATCTTACGTCAGGGTCATATTTGACGACTGAAAACCCGCAATGTTTGTAAAGACTCGGTTGTTTTTTATCTTGAAATATTTATTGAACCTATTTGTCCCTGTTAACACGACTTTTGGTGATTTATGAGCTTATTTGCTTGAGAGAATGATTTCTTTTCTATAATTTCATTTTTACTAATCAATTTATTTATTTTTTGTTCAGATATTTCAATGTTTTCCTATTCATTTACTTAATCATGAATAAATCATCTTTAGTGATTTCAAACATTTAAATTGTTGATCTTCTACAGAAATATCATGCAAGAAAAATAGTTGCTAAATTGTTTTTATTTTTAAATGGAATATTTTAATAATATCAATGTTAAAAATAATATTATAAATATATGTGTAGCTAGAATAAGTTGATTGACATATATATAGTTATGGTATATATTAATTGTATACGCAAATATAAATGTTCGATATGAACATTTTAAAAATCACTGTCCTCCTGATACTTGTTGTGAGTCGGGACTCCTATCAGGACGAAACAGCGTTGTGATGCAGTGTAATTCATTTCTGACATACCATATATATTACCAAAAAGTACAGTCACCTGTGTGTATGTGTTACTTTCATCTTTCATGATATACAATTGATTATGATGAGAAATGTGATGTCATATTTATCTTATCTTTTCTTTTTTCTTTCTTTTACGAAATAATTTATAAACGGATAGTTTGTTGAAACGTAAGATATATTTTATTAAGAAAAAAAAATCATGCCTAATGTCTGTTTACTGAAAAATATATATAGCAGCAAAATTATAAATTATAAATCAATATCAAACTACAGTTTTAATATTTATCACATACATCGTTAACATGTTAACGAGATATGTATCTATTTCTGATAACCTGTAAAATAATTATAATCTCCTCTAATGTGCATTCAATTTCTCGTCTTCACTACTACTGTCAACATTAGATAATAGAATTAGATGTCACGAATAATATTATGTCATTTGGTGATCCGATTATATATTGATTACCCCCTCCCTTCACCAACCATCCTCATAGTTTACTAAGTAAAATTAAACATCTGTCTTACCTGCATATCGGCTCATTGTAAAGCTTGTGTTCTCAGTCGGATAATCCTAATAGTAATGAATCTTTGGGCACACGTGACCAGAGTTACCAGATCTAGCCTGTCGCTGTTATCGTAAGTATAGGTCGATCTGTTTATCTTTATCTGAAGTAATCGGGACAAACTAAAGACAACACACAGACGCATTTAGAAACAATTCATGTCTGATTGTTTTAGAATTAAACGAAAACGTGTGTAACAAAGTTTCTGATTGATTCACCCATCCGATTTTTATCTAATTTAAAAATGTTTTTTTACCAAAACGTGCTATCGCCCTATACAAATTGGTTTCCGAGGTGAATTCCCGTATCTGTCCGGTTAGTAATATCAATATTTCTGTTATCTCTTCAGTCAAAGGTAAGGAACTATGAGGATACTTGGGTAAGATAAAACAGTCTTGTATTGTTTACAATCAACACGAGGAGCTTCAAACATAAAGGACCCGCTGTAGAGATTCAGAAACATATATTTAATATCGAACACCCATATCATTTAAATCTAGCGCAACACTGTGATTCAATCTTTGATAACATATTTAACTATACTATGTTAATCACATTGTACTTAAAGCGCGATATATTATGATAAAGTATACTTTAAAATCAATTTTTTAAATATTAACTTTAATAAAAAAAAAAAATGAACAAAGGAAATAACAGTATATCGAAGAGGAAAAAATTCATAACGCTGATTAAAAAATGATTAAACTGGCATGACAAGTCAAACGGAAGCATTGCAAAAAAGTGTGTCCTGCTTTAAAGGCGACAGTCGTCAGGTAAATATAGGTCAAACAATATCATGTTCCCAAGAGGAGAACCGGGGAATTGTAAGCCATACTCGTATACCACCATATGTTGTAATGAAGCATAGTTTATCACACCCTGTAACAACTAAACTTACTCTACACTTGTATTACTACGTGTTCTACAGAATATTATATCAAAACGTAATCATATTATAATAAACCAATTTACAGTGAACGAGTTTTGTATGTCCTTGATTCAAAATGGAATACCTTAACATTTGTTTTTTTATCTTTTTGTTTTACAGTGTATCTTTTACTAATTTCAACCGAAGGAATGAGCATTGTTGTCACAAACGATAATGTATAAGCAATGAGAGAATCCTTTTTTATTTCTTTGGAGTGTGATAGAAAATATTGCGTTTTTCATATATTTTGAAGATTGTTTTCACGCGTGTTTTTTTAATACCATACCATTATGAACGAAATATTAATAATAATTCTAATCATTGATTTTAAAATAGTTTTCAAACCCTGGTTACAACATTTCAGCAGACATTTTACTTTTGTCTGCACCTTATCTTGTGTCAAACATGTAATTTATAAGGCGCATTCATCAATCGAATACGGTCATATTTTGTGTTGCTTTATATCTTAAGGATCTTGCTAATCGAATACGGTTATTTTTGGTGTTGCTTTATAACTTTTGGGATTACGCAACATTATTGATACATAGTAGATTGAAAAGAAAAATAAGATTAATGTCGATTTTCCGAAATTTCCATTTCGTGATAGTACATGTAATATTGATTATGTCTCTAGGTCGCATGTGATTTGAGATTCACGGGCTTGCTGAATTTCAATTCTCGTAACAAATGTCGACAACTGACAGAAAAACTCACAACACCAGGTTTTGAGTGATGTACGCTGGTGAAAAATATATCTATGGTCGTCATCATGATGTCATTTGGAAATACTATTTTTCGGTTTGTGATGAAAAGGTTGAAATTGTTTTCAATGCTTGTCACCAACCCGATTAGCTTTTTGGAAACATGACATTACTTTGATTTGACAAACGGTCATGCTTACATTACGGTATTATCTTTTTTTCTTCTCTTATTTGATATATAAAAAATGAATAATGCATTACATTTTAAGTTTGCCAATCACTATCATGTGAGTAAAACATGATAATGATTGGCAGAAAGTATCAAAGATTCCAAACCAAATTATTTTATTATCAGGTCAAGGCAAATTAACCTTTGTTAAAAAGTAAGCAAATGTGTTGTAAGCCGTAACCCGTTCTATGCTGAAATACTTATCAGCACATATGTTTACCTAGCCTTGTTTTCAATGTCAATGCCAGCCATGTGATATTGATAGACATAGTTGGTAATATTTTGAGGTTTTACTATTGGGACGCCTATCCGACCACGTGGGTTTTACCCGGGTACTCCGGTTTCCTCCCACATTAAGACCCTCTGCGCTCTTTTAACCGAGCCAACAAGAGTGATGAATAATAGCTGAGAAAACTTTCTCACAATTGTTGTAAAATAAATCAAGCTTATACTTATATTTAAAACAATATAATCATATGGTTCATCGTAGTTAATTGTAACAATATAAACAGTGCGTCTTAAAGGTGAATATCGTCCTATATCTAAGTAATGGAGCATCTTCTTACGAAACAGTAAACCATGACCTTTAGAGATAGGTAATGACGACAACAAGAATATCATTGCACTCTGTCAAGTTTATCGGATAAGTCCGAGATGATGAAGAAATCGGATATCAAGTCAATATTGACATCACCAAGTTGTTGATACAGTGTACACATGGTTATTGATACAGACAGACTCTGCATTACACTACGTACTGTATAGGTATGGATATGTTAGGTAACACCGACAGTTATACTATTTGGTGAAGAATTTAGACTATTTGTGCTTCACAGTAAATTTGTAATTATCTTGATATGGGCAATCCTTCATCTTCAATTCAGAACATGCATGGAATGCGTTGTACGTCACAGTACAAAAATCATCGAGGTCACCGGCATAGTGATTTAGTACCAGTCACAAACACATTAGTTAATCACAGCTATGTCACTTTGAAAGTACCGATTTTCATACTTTATCATAAAAATCAGTATTGATGTATGTTTTACAAATATGAAATTTAGTAATCTTAACAGATTAGAATCAACAATAATGTTTAGTCTGTCAAACTCTGAAAATCAAACTTTTGAACTAAAATGTACAATTTTATCACCTTGATAGAATTGTTTTCATTTACCTAGTGAAGCCTTACAATTGCCAACCTTGAAGAGTCACAGCGCCGTCAAAACAAGAGTCTAGCATTCCTCTTCATATTAAAGCGAGCATAAGCTATCTTACAATAACTGCAAAGTGATAAGCTGATTATTTTATCGAAACAGACAAAATAGAAAAAAAAATTATAACGGAAATATCATACGATCACGGCGACCGGCTTAACGGACTTTTTGAAAGAGAAGATTTAAGCACAAACGCTACGTGATCAAAAATGATCCCTTTGCATTGTTTTAAATTTTCACAAAAAAATACACGCTGATTTAGATTGTCTTCAATTGCTTTTTGCTTTCCTCTTTTCGATATTTAGATCTGTCTGATATCATTTATTTTAAACATACAACGCATATAGCTATGTTTCATTACTAAGCCACATCGCTACTGTATCAATGTAAATGTATCGATAATGTAGTGTTTACATGTATAGATATATATCATGACTTTGCTTTGAATCCTGTATTCCCATTGGTTCCTTCGTTGACACATTAATATTATAAGCACTGACCCAATATTGGTTTATTGTTAAGTATGATGTCACTACAATATGACAATTAAGACATTCACTCAGTTGGGCTCATTGCTTAATTTTTCACTCATTCCTCTTTCGACGTCAATTTCAATTAAAATTTCAACCTGTTTGCAAACACCTGCGTAATCATCTGCGTGATAAAATTTTGAGGAATGTTCACCGACATGATATCATATTGATCTTGTTTCTGGACAAACGAACCACACAAATCAAACTTGTGTCCAGGATGAGCTCACATCTGTATCTGACAGACCGAGATGACGATGTATCTGGACGAGTTTTCGGTACAGATGGTTCGACAATAAAACCCTTTAATACAAAACAAATACGGCCTGCCACACCCGTTAGTGTAGACCATCTAACACAGATAAATACTGTTTATTTTAGAATCACCTTATCGAAGCGTCTAAACACAAATACACACTATTTATTTATAATCCAGACCATTAGTCTGGACCAGACAGCAAAATATGTTACTTAAATAGAAAGCACAAATTCCGGAAACACTGACTGGATACTAATTAACGAAACCGACATCATTGACCATTCTATACTGTCAAATTCTGTCCCTATCTGACCTGTCGCGACGCTAAGGTCACAGTCAGGTCAATACGCCAGTTTTCCATTGATCCTGCGTCGTGACACACAAAGACAATAATGGATGAGGCTGGTCCTCATTATGGTATACCTTTGGCAGACAGGTACTACACGATATAGACATAACAGATTTCTATTAAAATTAACATGAGAAAACATGCATATTGCTTATCGATTCTAACTTATATAATTTTAAGGAAAATCTATAAGATGGAAAAGATAACGTAATACATACACGTTATTTCACTTCTAAAATTTGGTAACATTTGGTACCATACGGCTTTCTCGTCCTTCTGATCTAGGTCAATATACCATACGGCTGTCTCGTCCTTCTGATCTAGGTCAATGTACCATACAGCTGTCTCGTCCTTCTAGGTCTAGGTCAATTTACCATACAGCTGTCTCGTCCTTCTAGGTCTAGGTCAATGTACCATACAGCTGTCTCGTCCTTCTAGGTCTAGGTCAATGTACCATACAGCTGTCTCGTCCTTCTAGGTCTAGGTCAATGTACCATACAGCTGTCTCGTCCTTCTAGGTCTGGGTCAATGTACCATACAGCTGTCTCGTCCTTCTAGGTCCAGGTCAATGTACCATACATCTGTCTCGTCCTTCTAGGTCTATGTCAATGTACTATACAGCTGTCTCGTCCTTCTGATCTAGGTCAATGTACCATACAGCTGCATCGTCCTTCTAGGTCCAGGTCAATGTACCATACAGCTGTCTCGTCCTTCTAGGTCTATGTCAATGTACTATACAGCTGTCTCGTCCTTCTGATCTAGGTCAATGTACCATACAGCTGTCTCGTCCTTCTAGGCAAACCCCAGATTCTAAGAAATCCTGAAGCAGATTCTACCGCCTTAGCAACTATGTTTTCATGTACATAAGCAGCTTAATACATATTAACATTAATAAAACTAAAAACTCCATTGAAGTCTAGCCAACGATGTCACATTATACACTTAAATTTAAATAGTCTTCTTGTAATTTTGTCAAATATGTTTGGTGAGAAAAATGATTGTATCAACAAATATAAAGAAATAAAGAATCATCAGTCAAACCCTGAGGGGAAAACTAGACGCTCTGTCTTCTTTACACAACAGTAACGATGACATTGTTTTTGGTAGCAGTGGGAAGTACACGGGTAGGAATTTCGGCTATATAATTGTTGTTGTTTCAAGTCACGAAAGAAGATTTCAAAAATGGAGACAAAATTTGCATAATTTCTATCATAAATATCTGTTTGTGATAACTAGATATATTGATGTTGGTTTTTCCTGTGATAGCATACCGAATTTCATTTATCCCACAGATCTACAACTCAAAGACAGAACAAACTTCTCTTTGTAAGCTATATATCTTGCCTTCAGGACGTCAAGAACGGTTGGGTAAATCGCTATCTCGAATTATATCATTCCAAGATAGTCAATTATACTTCTCAAAAGAGTAATATGCAATTCCAAGCTCCTTATTTAGTATTTGCTTCGCTACTGTTTGCCCGAAGTATCTGCATTTTCTTGACAAAAAGTTCTAATCTACATGTTTGCCGCAGAAATATTACGTTTGTCGTCATAACCTTTTTGTTTATTATAGTTATGTCATTGGCTACCTTTATCAACATAACAAGTGGAAAAACGAAATTTGAAGGTCAATACAGAAAGGGAAAGTTATCATTTGCTACACAAAATGACCATAATTCTCATCTATATAGACCTGTATCAGATGTAGATTAATTAAACATTTTAAAATTTATATCAAAAGAGGAAAGATTCTTTTCAACCCTTTACTACTTACCAAATACGCCATGGAAAGGGTTTTAATAGGCGATACTTGTGCCTAATCCATTTTCTATTTCTGTTGCAATACAATTGCTTTGAAAAGATATGAAAACTAACAACGTTCGGCTAGAAACTATGATTTATTTTTGTCATTGTTGTTTTACGTAAACCATGCAAGAATAGCTTCAAGCTACAAGATTGCAGAAAACTGCGTGGAATGATAGTCAATAATCAGTGTAAACCAATGTTTTTCACAAAATATTCACCAGAAACAAGATGGAGGAAAATGATTATGTGCATCAAAGATGTTGTTACTTAACTTTCCTGCATTTGACCAACAGGAGATAGTATAACGGAGGTTACGGAAACAGGAAACGCTCTTCAATGCCACTTGGTGCTGTTTATAAAGTTTTGTTGAGATAAAGTATTCTTTCTAACCAATATTTTAATTTATTTCAAGTTATTTGACTTTTAGCTCCGATTTTCTCAGTTTTCCTTTAGCCTGAATCATGAAACAGTCCAATATTGCTTCCTGTCATCTGCTACACACATGTATCAGTGGTAGGCAAGCGGTGAGAATAACTGTTCGTTGGGGAATAATTATAGACGGATTCAGTGACATCAATATTGTCAATTTTTACAAGCTTGATATGCCTGTCTGGTTCACACACGGTAAATAGATAATGCTGAAAAAGACATTTTTGAAACGGAATACTTATGTCTTTCAAAACAATACAAACTGATAATATCAGGCCGGAGCCCTGCATACAGATGTTCTCCATTCGAGAGTGAAATACAGCGCTGACAGTTCTATAACAACAGTCCCACCTTTCCGTAAGCATATGTCAACATGTAACTATAGAAAAGAAGGGACTATTCTTTCCGTACTACAATACCATATGTACGATTTAAAAGCATTTCCCTAATAATAATAGATTAGCGCAATGATGAATCAACGCAGCACAAAAATATGTAATGGAGAACAATAAGCAGGAACTTAATGAGTGAATTCAATGTTTAACGCATAAATCACCATAATAAGACTACCGCTAAAATATGAACGTTTACAGTAACTCGCGGCAGTGACAACTATACGTGTTTATACGGCACGTCATGTGATCGTTATCGTTACCACGACAACAGCTTTGTGTGTGCTCCATCCTTTTCTTATCTATTTCTATTTTGAAAAATTGATTCACATGTTGTATGATAATATGGAGATGGCGTTTTAAAAACTGACGACTATCGTCAAACGATGAAATATACTGTTAAGTGATCGAACGCGTCGTTTGTACAAACCCGGATGCTCTTGATTGCTCGCTGCTATTGCAAAAAAAAAAAGGAGGAACCAACGTCATTAATCACATGACCTGTCGGAAACCCTGACACGTGATCTCTTGTCAAATCGTCGCACTTGACCTTTGTCTATGACGTCACATTAAATGATGGTCGTTGGATGTGCACCAACACGCACAGATATTGTATTGTACATTACAATGAATCATCGTCAGCTTTTAAAGTCTACACGTTGATCTCACGAGGTCATTTTGCGAAGGGCAATGTTGATGTAAAACACATTATTGATTTGATGATAAATTCAGTTTCTAAAACAAAGTTTAAGATGTTGTTTAAACGTCTTGATAAGCTCGCGATTCCTCCATCACCCCTTCCCTCTCCAAACTCGTTCCCTGCACTCCTGATAAACCCTGCCTTGTTCTCCCTCTCACATACATGTACTCCCATCGTCTCTCCCTTTCCTCTGGCAACCATATACAATTGTTTACCAATCCAGGACTAATTGGGAATTATTAATGTATACGCTTTACTCATTATTAATTTGAAATTGACCAGCACTCAATTAACTTCTAGATTTAAATGTTGTTTTACAACTTCCTCTATTGTGAAGTGTAAATATATTACCAATTTTAAAGGTGCATTTACTTGTCTGTGTTTTGAGTTCATCATGTAATACAGTAGCACAGGTAGTTTGGTTTGGTGGTGCAGTGGTTAGCGCACTTGCCTTTCGCCAAGGCGGTCGGGATTCGATTCTCCGATCGAACGTAAAAAGGTATGGGGTCACTTGCCCGGTTACGTTGGTTTGCACCGGGTACTCCGGTTCCCTCCCACAATAAGAACCCCTCGCGCTAACATCCGGGCCAATAAGGGGATTAATAAAATTTGAAATAATTTGTTTCATAATGGTTGTAAAAAAGATATATAATAGCACAGGTAGGCTGCGTACCGGAATTTGCTCTCTTGCCGTGCATGTACTGCAGTCGTAAATCTCTCATCTCTGTGACGTAGGCATGACCTTGGCAGATAAGGATATTTTATCATGTCACACAACGACCCCAGAAATTTATCATTGAAGACAATACTAACTACTCATAATTAATCTTAACGTCGGCGAACGAACGAATATGGCAATACAATTGTTTCTGTCAATTTAACTTCTGGAAAACAAAACAAAAACCAAAAAAAAACCGGTAACCTTAAATGCTATGTGGCACAGATGCTTTTGTTGCTAAAATCAAAAGATTAAGGCAAACATTTTGTAACTAGGTTATTACTTATATCTTAATGCTTGTTTAAAAATTGTAATTTCCGTTTTCTTGCAGTGAGTCTTGACATTGCAAGGACTTTAAACCTTAATATTTACAAATTATTTGTAAATAAAGCATCATGTACTCCACTACACGAGGATGAACATAAACTGTTCTTAGTGGTTAAATTACAAACAAATTATAATATAACAAACAAACAACAAGGCTTGCACATCTCACAAGCGTCGTTATTGTCACGTGATATACGACGTTACATGTGGACATAGAACGAGCTGAGGGACTTGTTCCTTTTGCTGCGTTTCTTTTTATTAGTATTGTAGCTTTTTTCTTGCCATCATTTTTTCCGTCGGATGGTTTCCGGATTTTCTTTCAGAAAACTGCTTGCCGCATACCAATAAAAATATACATGAGCACTGGTAGGCATGCGCAGATGTGTGTAACGCGTAAGGCGTGCATGGCCTTATTGATTGATATTCTATTACGGGTGTTCGCCAAGGGGATGCGAACGGTCCCCCCGATGTCGGATTTCGCTCTAACATAAAAATGTATAACGTCATTGCAATTTTTTTTCAATGCATCATTTATGAGTATGGGGTAGTCGGGGGACTTTTGTAAAGCCCCCCGTTACAATTTAAAGTTGTTATCTTCATGTTCGTTCACTTGACTTATTTTTTAATGTTATTTAATATTTGATACGACATTGTCAATATGTTTTAATCGTTTGTTAAATGAGATTTGTGTTAACATTCCACACATTTACAGACGAGCAAATGTTTCTCCTCTTGTGCCTCTTGTATGATAAAACGTAACACAACTCGGTGGTGTCACTTATAACAGATTTGCAGATAGATTACCACTCACATTACAAAGATATCAGTAAATTAAGTGAAGGCCAAAACACTAGCTCGACACCCGCGTCTTACACCGATTATACAGAAGATCATGCTGTGATGTACATCTGCGGTTTTCTTGAGATTACCTATGTCATTATCATATTTAAGTATTTACTCAAGATTGTAGATATATAACTTGTAAGTTTACACAAGTCAGTAGTATTTGCCTAATGTTATCAAGGGCATAATTCAGATGATTTTACCTGCTGTGACCGTGATAACGGAAATTTGATACACAATGATATGTTGTTGATAAGAGGAGATTGATAATTAGGATAAATTACATACTTGACTCTCGACGCGCTGTAGGGGGTAAGCATATCTGTTGATTTAACATTATTGACAATAGCCTGTGTGTTCTTGTTGACTGCTTGTCGGTGTGTTGTTATGGTGTTATGACTGACAGACGGACATGAAGCAAAAATGCAAAAACAAAAAAATAGCATGCCATCAACACACAAGGGCAAACTCCGAACACAAAGTCAATACAAAAATACAATAACAGGAACTAAGGATGAACATAAACAAAAAAGTAACAGATTGTGAACCTTCAAAGAGCCCGGATGTTGCGTTAGTTCCGTTGTTTTACGATAATACCTTGTGCTGCAGTAGTAAAGGGCAGTTGTAAGTTTCTGTGTCACTTGCGTTTTAACATGAATACACAAATACATGTGCTGGTATTTTGGTATTTGACCAACGGAAAATACTGATAAATATTTATCTCGCATTGAAACTTCAATCGTTCATGAGGTCGTGCATGCCTTACATATTTACCCTCTTTATGCTAGATTTGTATGGTACATATAGTTTGTACTAGGTTCAATGTTCGCACAACAGCTAAGGTCATATGATGACGGGTTCCTAGGGAGACACCAGAAAAGAAAGAGAAGAGTAAGAAAAGTAAAAAAAGAAAAGACAGAAACTCAGTGTTGCAAATGGGGCAGCATATTAGTTTTTGTTCTTTCCAATGTCCTCTGAAAATAAGAAAGATGAAATCCCTGATCTTGCAGGTGACCGGACATACGTTTCCTATGACGACAAAATGCAGTGCCTAACCTCTATAATGTGACTGCCCTTACTGAATGAAAACACGATTCTTTGTTCTTCCGAGGTTAATCATGTTTCACAACGCGCGAAAAGTAAGGTGTATAGATATTTATTTTGCCGAGAAAAATCAATCAATCAAGATGATCACATTGACGCGCCATTGTGGTCGTCTGCTTCCGTCATTGGAAACCCGGTTGTCATTGCTCCTATCCAGTTTTTCTAGAGAGGTTCCGAATAAGAGAAATATGTTCGGGGAGACTCGAGCGCGTGGTTTTGGTTTAGTTTAGTTTGGTTTGATTTGGTTTAGTTTGGTTGTGTTTTACGTCCAATATAAGCTCTGGTCATTTAAGGACGTGGAAGGTTTTGGTGGTGGAGGAAAACCGGAATTCCCGGAGAAAAACCACCGACCTACCCAACGTAGGTCTCGAACCCGCGACCCAGTGGTGGAGGGCTAGTGTTAGCAGAATGTCAGATGCCTTAACCACTAGGCCACCACGGCTTCATCGAGCGCGTGAGGCCGACATGGTGTTTTATTACCCCGTCGTGTGATCCAAATCATCCAATCAGACACGCTCTTATAAAGGTGAGGTATAAAATATCTCCAAACTTGCAGGGGCCTCCGTGACAGACCGGACAGGTCTCACACCTCTACCTCTTTAAAACAGAAGTTACATGGCCCACCTAGCTTCTATTTACACAACATATTGTTCACTTCTCACAAATGTATCCTCTTATAATAAACCATGTATAATCGATCCAAAGAGACTAGATAAACATATCATCGTGAAATACGTGTATAGCATATATCTAGATTTTAGAAATGGAGCTTTCGGGTTTCATATCGAGACTCTTAACTTGTCCTTATGTATTTGATTTGTATTTTTAATAAAAACAACAAAATCGATCTAATCTCGACTACTGAGCGTTAAAACATGTAGGAATTTTATACGTATATGTAACTACACTAGGAATATGGCGATATATATATATAACCATTTGATAAACAGCAAGTTACATGTATAAATATCGCGCGTTAACACTAGATATTTCTACATATTCAAAGGGAAGTAACTCGAGTTTGAAATACTATGACAAAGTTCCATTCGGGGTCGTGGATATTCGTGATTTTCAGTTAACTTCTGTTGCATGTTCCAAATTCAAATGGGACTTTCTTGACCTCGATTTCATAGAAAGACCTATATCTGACCTCCGTATAGACGAAATCATCCGAATGTACAAAATGAAAATGTTATGTTGTAAGATTTTTTAAATTATGGACTTCTTAAATAATTCATCCAATTTGAAAATGTAGAAGCGGGTGTAATGAATGAAGGTTTGCTTGGAAATCCAACAACGCAGAGATCCTGGATTTCCGTGAAAATGTCGAGTGCTAGATGCCTGTTGCTGACACCCTCGATATCCATTGGTAACGCTCACTTTCGCTCTCTACACCCCTGGAATATACCATAGAGAAATGGAAGGCTCAGTGTGCGCCACCTTGTTGATGAGACAATAAGACTAGTTCGATCCTTTGATATATATCACAAGAATATCGCAGTCACGTAACGGTAAAAATTGGCAGGCGTTGAAGTTGGGAGTCTCTCCTCTGAAATCTTCAAAGGACATGTATCAGCCTAGTGATTGGTCAGGTGGTTTTTTTACCTGAGACCAATCAAACAGCTATCTTCGTGCCTTCAATTTTGCTATGACATATTCCAGGGGTGTAGAGAGCGAAAGTGAGCGTAACCAAAGGATGGCTGCTGAAGACAATGGGCACAGTTTATAGTCGTCATCTTGATCTTATTGGCAAATATTCAATTCCCTTTTGCGTTGAGTATATCAGCATTTTTTGTATTATGCTCATAATTGTGCCTTATGATTTTCTTGTCACTGGCCTTGTTCTCAATATATACGGCCGAAAGCGTCGATAAAGCAGAAGCTGTCTACCATTCCAGAAAAGCCGGACTAATTGTCTATTTTTTTAATTTTATTTTTGATAATAAAGGTAAAGTCAGCGCCTATGTAGATTTCACATAAGGAATTTCAAAACAAGATAAATACAAACTAGAAAATGTCTGTAAGACATAAATGCCCCCGCTCATGGATGGGACGCGACGCGACGCGACAGGACGGGACTCGACGGGACGGGACGGACATCCTGTGTGGGTGTTAAAGTTGCCGTAATAATATTCCTCTCAGAGCATATAAATGACACAATTACTTTAAAATCATATCATCGTGTGCAACATATTCCAACTGTCATTTTGATACCAAATATTACACTATTTTAAGGGAGAATTGCTTTTTATTTGTTTAAGCAGAAAAATATGTGAAATTTCATTACTAATGAGAAAATTTCCATTTTGGACACGTTAATTTGCATAGTTCTAAAACGAATCTATTTTTCATTGTTCTTTAAAAGTGAGCTACAATAATATCTTTCAACGTGAGGAATTTCGAAAAAATGTCAACTGGTTAATTTGTCATATAACACCTTTGATTTAAAACAAAAAAACAAAAATAAACCGAAAGCTATCTTGCCCTTTTCGACTTTCCGCTTATAATTGTGTTTCTTCAAAATCAAAAATTTCTTTTTTGTCTTGGTATTTGACAAGTAGGTTGTTGGAATATTAAGTGAATGGATATTAATTTGGTTTACCTTCGTTCAAGGTCACACGAATCAAATGTGTTAAAATAAAATGTGTACGGTGAGTTAGAAAAGGTTACCTTTCCTTGCTTTACCTGTTTAGAGGTAAAGATATAAACTAATAAACTATTCCTTCATGTTTTGTTTACTGAATGGGAAAAGACAAAATAATAATCACGAGTAAATTAGTTACATTATTCAGATTACTTTATTGTTTTTATAGATATCTGCATATCTTTATCTATAACACAATCTCAACCTAAAATAGCATCCAGAAGAAAGAAACTTTTGCAGAATACATATTTATGAGTTGTTACTGCTACACACAACTAAGAAACATGCGTAATATCATGAAGTGTTTTGGTGTGATAAAAAAAACCCAGCACATGTATCGGTATTTACCATAATAAAAACATTGGTACTAGTAATCAAATCTTCGTGATTATATGCAATTGTGCACTGGCCATGTTTGGCATGTTAAAAAAGTATTTTACCGGATTTTATATTACATGAAAATAATTCTGTAGACAGAACATGTATATTAAACGTTTTTGAAGAAGTATAAAATTTAAACTACAATTGAAACTATATATATATTATAGGCAAGTTGACAATGTTGAATATTTATTTTATTTTGCCTTTTTTTTCGAATTCTTATTCAAGGTATCAAAACGCTTTCTTCAAATATATAAATATAACATATATAGTATCAAAATAACAGTTATCTTATACACTATATACTATCATAATTCATTTTCAAAATTATATTCTCTTGTGACATCTATTATTCATTTTATTAGGATACCACTGTTACTGAACCTGGTGTTATGCAAGGAGGTCCACTATACGGTTATCAGTAGTAATAATGAATAATCATATGTGCAGTTATTGTCCATTTCCATGTACCTACATATGGCAGAACAATAAAAGAAATTAAAATTGGGATCAAATGTAGAACCCACCATTGATCTAAACAAGAGTTTTCCTGGTACGATTGTCTTGTGGTTTAAAGTATTGAATACCGTAAATGTTGTCTTTCGAAATGATGATCTTATTCGCTCAGTTTTCATTTTCACAACATCAAGGCAAATTAATCGGTCTTTACCGTAGCACTTTGTGCCATGAGCACTTGATCTGAAATCGGCAAAAAAAAGCACCTGCGAAATTGACCATTTTTTTCAAATCCGCAAAAAGATCACGAGACAAAAAACACACACATTGCTACCGTTAATTATTGGGTCGTTTGTATAAAGGCGAGTCACCAAGAAAATTAAATAGATAACAATGACATCAAATAATTCGGAAAGCGTTACATCGACCTTCAGCTCCTCCCGTGTCACCTATCATATAGAGGATAACACACGTGCAACCACAGGTAATTAAATGTTATACCACAGGTTAGTACATAGATTATAATATATCATTAAATTCTGCAGAACACCTGACATTTTCCAGATAATTATCCTTAAATCGACGTCCACCAAGATACATTACGTAATGATAAGACATGGTCCCTTCTCCGGTGACACCGCATATACTCTTATCTCGATACCATGAACACTCATACCGTCACAGACGTTAAACTTACCGTGAACTCGTAAGAAATCGGATTATTGAGCGAACATGGACGACACGCCTTAGTTTATATTTTGATGCATTTGTCAATAATTTATGACAATACCTGACTAAAAATGGCGTCCTTTCTGTGCAATTTATTTAACAAATCTCGTCTTTCTGGAATTTCTGTGTTAAAGAACAACTTAAGACTGTTTCACCAGTCGCCTTACCTGGTGGATATCCCTAACTGTTCTGTAGCCGAGTACGTAGGAAAGGGATTTACCAAATATGGGCAACTCACAGCGCTAGTAAGTCTTCTTTTTCTTACAATCGACAAACACAAATGCAACGTAAAGAATGTCTTATTTTCTATATCAAGTATATTTGTAGATATAAGCTGATTTGTTTTCCTCGATTGAGATTGGATTTTATATTGTAGTGACGTCCGTCCGTTCAACCTTCGTTTCAAAACTTGTTTATTTAACAATCATTTCAAAACTCTTTTTTCCCAATTTCAATTAATTATTCTTGTTGCCCGGATCGATGTGTGCAATGGGTCTTAATGTTGGAGGAAATTGGAGTACCTAGCGGGAACACGCGTAGTCGGACAGTTACTAAATTCCTTTACTCATCCGATCGGCAAACAACCTGGGCTGTTCTATCGCTATCCGATCACCTGTTTCGGCACAATAACTGAATTTCCCATTGGACAAACCTATACATGCATCTTTGCCAAAAGAGCCTGCTTGAGATCATTCTTAGGCACTGATACTCTTAATTGGACACTGGTTTCTGCGCGGCAAGCGCTCAACTCACCTTGGGACGACAACACTCGAAATTCATACAGAATGCCTTGTTACGGGAATGGCTTACTTAGTATTGTATTTCAGATCCGAAGTTCAAAGAAACGGTCACTATTTCTAAAAATAGAACAAATGGTTTCGGACACTAGCTTGAGTTCCCATGGGCCGATAACACTGGCACTTCACACAAAGGTCCTTATCGAAAGTGCTTTCTTAAGATTTTATTACCGAAAATCATAGAACAGAGTGACTGTTAATAAAAGTGGCACATTGTGTACCACAAAAATATTTCGGTATCAAAAATAAAACTCTCGAACAGTGCTCGGGAGACTAGAATGACTCCGGGATACCCAGGTCAATAGTTTAGTCCGTTTACCTTGTGTCTGTTATTTTTCATATGTAGGTGATACTTTTTGTTTTCATTCTTTAGGCTTTAGTAATTTTATAATTCAAATATATCAAATAAATACTGAGTATCTCTTAATTCGTGATCAATTTAATTTACAATTTATATTTAATAAATACTCTGATATATGTGCAACTGTGTGAATAACTTTGTAGTAGACATATTGATCGCCAATACGAGCCTTCAGTGAGTAAATGTCAGGTCAAACATTTTGGTTCCAAAAACGATCTATTACATTTCGGAAGTGTTTGATTTTCGTGGTATGAAAAAATACACGAAATATAAACCCAGAAAAAAGCGTTGCCTTTTGTCACGAGTGATAGTAAGAAATATTAGGTATATCAACGATGTTTTTGACATCAAAGCGAATAAGAACGCTACAGTATACAATATTTGTATTTTACAAGCGGATTTATTTGTTATTCGCCGTCCTAAAGTATGACAAAGGGCATTTAAAGGATCCCGGTGTATGTACCACTGCCCAAAACTATATCAATGCTTTTGAAACTGTACTCTAGCTTTGATCAATCATTTCTGAAAAGAAAAACATAGCTTGCATGACTTTTATGAGAGATACTAAAGATGAAATAAACAAAATATAATCAACAAAAGTCTGAATGTCAATTAACGACTTGCATATGTAATCATTAATCTGATAGAGTTAAAATATGAAATAACGCAGAAACACTAATTATTAATTATTCCCTAGATAATAGTTTACTTTACTAGAAGATATTGTATATTGTGAAATATACACAATGAAAATATTAAATATAAGATATATACCATATTTTCAAGTTCGTGTATGCTTTTAAAGGATATATCATTTTCAAGAGATACCTAAGGTTTTAAATATATGATTATTTTGGTCCGATTTTAAATACATATATTCTCTTTTAAAACATGATGTATAATTTAAAAACTTTGAATTTTAATACTTTCAAAATACAGCATATAGCCTTGTTACAATACGTATTTGAAACGTTGACACTTTTCTCCTCTTTTTAAGGAATTTCCCCGAAAAACTTAAGGCAATAACTATATTATAGAGACCTGTTTTGAGTTGTTGGTCTGGGAAATCATAACAAGGATTATTTTGCATACTTTAATATTCAATTATTTTACTAAAACCTTGAGAATAATACATTTTACATATTTCAACACAGATAGATGGGAAAACCGGAAGTAAAACAACATTTGCTGACCTTGAAGGCCAAATTAATAAAACCACGGCTGGGTTCCAAAGCATCGGACTGACTAAATCAGATGTCGTCTGCCTGTTTGGCACGAACGCCAATGAATTCGTCCACACCTTATGTGGTGTAACGTCGGCGGGAGGAATCCTAACAATTGCCAACTCACAACTCACTTCCGGTAGGTCACAAGTAAAAAACGAACCGGCTTTGAGTTAGTTCCTCCGGGTACGTGTCGGTGTATAGTTTTTTTTTGTCAGCTTCATACACTGTTGTTACACTATTAGTAATTACAATTATAGCGATTACCAAACTGTCTCCAATTGTGATATTGAGGAAATACTTTAGTTGAAATATTGCAAAGAAAACAGTCAAAGTTAGCTATCAATAGTGCTACCACGTGCACGTTTCTTTTGATCACAGATTTTCAATACTTATGTTCCTGTTAAATTCATGTGGTATTTTTCTTTATTTGTACAAAATTACCCTAGGTTCAATGAGTGACAACATTTTGAAATGACCCCCTGTATGTTAGAGAAAAAGAATAATTTTAACAGAGACCAAAACCGGTAGCGCAGTCATCCTCGATACTCATGGCACGCAGGATTACTTTATAAACTTAAACAATATGGCATCTCAGGCAATATCTTGAAATGGATTTCAGACTATCTTTCGAATAGATAACAAGCAGTATATATCAACGTATCCGTATCTTCAGTTAAAAACAGCACCGCAGGTGTACCTCAAGGATCTGTACTAGGACCACTATTATTTCTGATATCTATAAATGATATTTCAAAAGAACTCACTTCAGTAACACGCTTATTTGCGGATGACACTTCACTGTCATATTCATCCCCTAATCTTATTGATAAAGAATCTGAAAGAAACTCTGACCTGAATATAATAGAAAAATGGTCGAAAGACAAAAACAGAAAATCATGATAGTGTCACTTTCAAATCAACCCTTTCATCCTCAATTTTTCTTTAATAATACTGATATGCAAATAACTGAAAATCATAAACACAGTGCCGTAACATTAAGCGGTGATTTACTTTTATGATTTGGATGTGTTCACTACAAAACATGCACTTTTCATTATACGCATGTATTAATTTCTCCTACCCATGTACAACTGCTATCGGTCTACCGTACGCAGCTTTACAATCTAATATAAAACAATAGACTTATCCCTACTGATTATGCTATGTGGGTGGGCATTTTCCACGAAGACGGACAAGTGGAAACGGATTTCAACAGCAAGGAAGGAATGTCAAGGAGAAAGTGCAACAATGTACGGGGTGTAAAGGACAATAGACAAACTGAAGGTGTGTGAAAAGCGATTAGTTTATCACAAGCTCCGTCTTCGTGGAAAATGAACACTCACGTGGCTCACAATCTAGATGAAAACAAATTATATTATGCAATAAAACGTATGTTAGCTGCGTCCATTATTTTTCGAAAAATATCTCCATCTCTTCTTTGACCCCTCTCTTAACTACAATTCTTTCTTGTCATATGTATATTTAAGTAGCTCTAACATTGTGTGATATGTATTGTAATCAATTATATTTTTGTCGAAAAAGATTTGGCAACGTGTGTTCAATTCGTTTGCAAAATCTGTTTATTTGCAATTAAATATGTTTGAATCAAAATCCTCGATACTCCATGGGTTACGCTCAATTTTGCTCTTTGTAGAGAGCGAAAGTAAGCGTAACCCCTGGAGTATCGAGGATGTAGTGCAGTGGGTAAGATCTTAATTTAATATAAGATGGATCTCGTAGCGGCCATTTGTTATGGAAAAAGAATATTGTGATTTTCTTTTTTCTTTATTACTCTTTGCTATAATAAATGGGAATGACGCTCCCAGTTTTTTTTTATTCGCCTACTGTTAATAGTTTATAAATGTATATATCGAGGTATATTCGTGCATTAATTTGCGAAAAAGTTTACGATTAAAATGGCTCACCAGTATTTGTTCAGACATAGATATGTAAGGAATACAGAACAACATTTGTACCTTACTAAACTTCAAATAATCACGGATATGTCATTAAAAAAAGCGATTCCAGAAATATATGTTTTCAGGGATAAAAAAGTTAACATTATCTGTTATATTGTTTGTAAACGTGTACAAAGTGACTGCAGTAAGAAGATTTGTCTGTTGTAGTGGAACTATCGCACCAGCTTGTAGAGACTAACACCCGGTATATAGTCACCACGCCCGACTGTGCTTCTCGGGCCAGGGGCGCTGCTACTCTCTGTCCCAACATCCGGGTAAGTGTTTTTAATATATTTATAAAATGGTCACGTGTGATAGATACCACTTATTCTCTGTCAAGTGACAAACTACTCCGGCAGGCATGACTTTTCGGACCGTGGGAATTGTACATTTGTGCCAGTATGTTCTTTGTAATTGTTTGCTATAGTCATTATTTACATTTCTAGATTTCTAATGCACTCCGAAAAGTCTGGACAGGAAACTCTACAATTTATAAGTTCAATTGGAAAATTTCCTATGCTTCTTTTCGTTGTAATAAAATCGTTTTCGCTAACAGGCCGAAAAAGGAGTTAAAAACCATAAAGAATGTCTTCTGAAACCATTTCAAACCTGAACTGATCTGTATTTTCAGGAAACAATAGTAATAGGTGAAGCGGAGGGTTGTCGCCCTTTCCATACACTCCAGACAGTCCGGGACCTCATAAAGAACGTTGATGTGAATCCCAAAGAAGATATAGCCTTGATGCCTTACTCCAGCGGAACGACAGGACTCCCCAAGGGAGTGCAGCTTACCCATCACAATCTCGTGTCACAGCTGTCACAGCTAAGGTTATCCTCGATAATCCAGGGGTTACGCTCACTTTCGCTTTCTGTCATAACAAAAATTGAAGACACGCGGCTAGCTATTTGATTAGTCTCAGGGGTAAAAAGCGTGACCAATCGCTAAGGCTGATATATGTCCTTTGAAAATTACAGAGAAGCAACAACCGACTTCAAAGCCAGTCTATTTTACCGTTACGCGACCGCGAGATTCTTATGATGTTCATCAAAGGATCAAACTAGTCTTCTTGTCTCATCCACAAGGTAATGCACACTGAGCCTTCAATTTTGCTATGACATTTTTCAGGGGTGCAAAACGTGAAAATGAGCGTATCTGTTTAATCTGTAAGAACGAATTAAGATTGTTACAGTGAGATTGTGTAACACCTAATTCTTATTCGGGTATTATTTAACAATTGCTACATGTGCCATAAATTATGCCTGGCGGACGAAATTGGACATCAACTTTAACACAGACCTAGATTTCTCATCATTTCAAACATTTACCATCCCGGTGTTTTTACAAGTAACTTTTTTTTCTCGAAATATTACTTAAGTATAATATAGCATTTTTTTTCCCCATTTCATTGCAGGCACCATACCATACTTCCGTTTATTGCCGGAAGTGACGTATCTATAAATCCGTTACCCATGGTACACATAGCTGGGATGATGATAGGATTACTAAACCCTCTAGCTCAAGGCGCATGCGTCGTGATTCTACCAAGATTCGAACCGGAACCTTATTTATCGGCTATAGAGACTTACATGGTAAGAGAAATAATAACAATAATAAAGCTGGGTTTAGAACGTTGTTTTGATAAATGTAAACTAGATGTGGTCACTAAGTTGTTACCTAATCTCGCACGAAATGTTTTGTAAACACGAGATTCTCCCCTGTACCTTTTCTGTAAAAAGATCCATATACATGAAATAATCACTAGCAATTTGAAGGAAGGGGCGCTTATTTAAAAATTCAGAAAGTCAAAGCAGAAAGGAACATGATAATGTATTCCTGCATTATGTAGCTATTTTGTCTATTTTCGACTTATCCGAGGTGATAAATGTTAAAAAAAACATCAAGATATAAATGTCGAGAGAGTATTTTATATCTGTCATATGAATATGATGCTCTGATACTGATGTATGGTCGGATGCCATGTACTGTAATAGGAAGAAAGATCAATGATAAATAGTTAATTAAAGAACGGAGCCCACTCGGGAGCACTCGCCACAGAAAACACCGACAAGGGAATTCGCACTCAAAATCGTTAAAACTAGCGCAAAATATGAACAAAGCAAATTTTAACATGGAGATACTTTAGTTTTGGCTACAACAAATCAATTATTTTCAGACCAGTATTTCAAAAAAATAGTGCCAGTAGGACTAGCCACAGGGTTACTGTACTAAAAACCAAATCGAGTAAAACATTTGGGTGGAAAATGAACATTTTTAATTTAATTAGCAGAAAATATATCATTGACTTAGGAAATAACTAAATGTTGTTTTTACAGGGAACGTTTTCGCTCATTGCTCCTCCTCTGGTGAACTTCTTTGCCAAGCATCCCCTGGTGGACAAGTACGATTTATCGACTCTACACACCCCTTACTCAGGGGCGGCAACTCTGTCTCGGTCTCTCACGGAACAGATGGTGGAGCGACTCCATATCACCAGCATCAGACAGGGTACACGCCATGTTATCGTCAGATGCCTGCAGAATCGGGGATTTTTTTCCGTGTTTTCTATAAGAGGACATTGAAGAAAACCAACCGTTTAGAATGTTCACTTTTCTTTTCACTCTTAACTTCGTTTTCATTGCTGTCTTCATCTTACCTTTCGGGGATGCAAAACACTCCATAAAACGAAAGTAGATTTAAACAGGTATCAGTGGACGTAATGCTATGGGACAGTAAAGAATTGCACCTGTGCAATCGCTTATGTATATAACATATAAACTTTATTTGTTTTACAACAATTTTCAAACAAGATATTTCAACTGATATTAATCGATCTTGTTGGTCCGGAAGTTAGCGCGCGGGGGGTCTTATTGTGGGAGGAAATCGGAGTACCCGGAAAAAATCCACGTAGTCGGGCAGGTGACCCCATACCTTATCACGTCCGATCGGGGAATCGAACCCCGGCCGCTTTGGTGAAAGGCAAGTGCGCTATTCACTGCACCAACCGACCACCTAACTGTGGTATTATTGTACAGACGCCTAGACAAAACATGATCACATTGTTTAAGGATCTCATTACCACTACAAAAAACTGTAACGAATACTGGAAACTGTTTTCTCCGGCAGGATTATAGCTTTGATAAATCATTTATGAAAAGAAAATTATACCTCATAATAAAGACGTTGAAAAAAAAAAAAAAAAAGTGTTATGAGTGTAAATATCAGCATGCCTTCACCGGAATTCGAACCCTGTACCCCAGATTGTTATAATTGAAGTGCCCTTGTCTAACTGTGCTACTATTATTTTTTAAACGGAAGTTAAGGGGGGAATACTGTTTATAGGAAAATCCACAGTGTAGTGGGACAGGCATCTTTAAGTATGTCTTTTTGTTATTATTATATTAAAGGTTATGGTATGTCCGAAACTACGGGGGCGACACATACGGATCCACGAGATGGCTGGAAATACGGTTCTATAGGCAAGCCTGTCCCTAACACTCAATGCAAGGTAAAGTATGGTTGTAAAGGCAAACATATCCAAAACACATAATGCAAATTAATTACGCTTATATAGACAAAATGTCTTATAGACTATTATAATCTATATTGCCTTTGTGCTAAAGACAGAGAAATTGCCGTTTGAGAGGGGAGAGTTCCTAGTCTAAATCTTATAGGAGTGCTTCTCTGTCTCCCATACTTTACTGTCCTAAAAATACTTGTCACGGTTTTAGCCCATGTACTGATGGTACGTTATGGTGACAGAAAAAAAAACCTGTGTAAGATGTATTTTCCTGGACAGGGATGCCTCATAGTGAGATGCCAAGTGTTTGGTAACTTGTGAACCTTTCCGCCTGGTTAAGCTCCCCTTTCTCCAACTTTTCAATGCATTGTCTCTCGTTTTACCTGTTGACGATATATTTGTCATCCTCTAGGGTATAATTTCAATACTTTAATGTGTATAAATATATGTGTGTAATAGTAATAAGTGTATTTCCACAGATCGTGTGCCTGGAGACGGGAAACCCCTTGGGAGCGGACGAAGTAGGAGAGATCATGTGTAAAGGGCCACAGGTGATGAAGGGCTACCTTAACAACATGGCTGCCACCAGGGAAACC
Organism: Mizuhopecten yessoensis; assembly: GCF_002113885.1. Taxonomy (NCBI): domain Eukaryota; kingdom Metazoa; phylum Mollusca; class Bivalvia; order Pectinida; family Pectinidae; genus Mizuhopecten; species Mizuhopecten yessoensis. The sequence goes on along the minus strand of NW_018406231.1, from coordinate 986,453 downwards.
ATAACAACCGACGGCTGGATAAAGACAGGTAACATGTCAAAGGTCAAGGACACACGGACAATGCCAATAATAGTATTCTGTTAATTTTGTCACAGTTTCACTACCGTGATTGTTTCTTTTTAAGTGTTCTGTCGTGTTATCCTTATCTACCATCATGCACAGAACTGTCTCCTTTCCGTACCTGTTTATGATTCCTTTTTCTCTCACCCTTCACAGGCGTGTCTCCCGTTTTAGCCGGGAAAGAACAGCTTGTCACCCCCCTAGGGGGAGATAGCCTCGTGCCGATCAGCACGTGTTTAGTTGTGACGTCATTAAAATGCGTTACCGGTAATTGTGACGTCATCAAAAGTGAATGACGACATTCATACCCCACATGTGTTTTTGTTTACACTACTGTCGGTGGAGTTTTGACTGAAATAATAGGATGGGAGAAAAACAATCATCCCCTATCTTCAGGGTGTGACAAAGAAATCTCCAACCCTCGGGGTGATCTTTTTGGTTGTATAACCCTCGGCAGAGCCTCGGGTTAGGCAACCAAAAAAATCTCCCCTCGGGTTGGAGATTTCTCTATCACACCCTCAAGGTAGGGGAAGATTCTATTGTTCACTGCCCTGGGAAGGATTTCTCTCATCTATCAGGGTATGGCATATAGCTCGTAAGAAACTCACAATACCATATTGTCATGGAAACGATGAAATATGACGTCACAATAAGATGTTTATAGAAGATGTCTTGTGCTAATCAAGATAAAAACATATCACAAATGCTGAAAACCATAGCTTTCAAATATTGATAGGATGGAAGAAGGTGTTAACCTCTTCGCTGAGGGTATACCAGAGATATGTCTATCATCGGGATGAGATTTTGTAATTTTAGTCCTCGACTTGAAGCAAGCTTCGTGTTATACAGTCACAAAATGCATCCCTCGAGTTTAGATTTCCCTGTTATACTCTCCCGATAGGGGAACGATCTATTACTCTGTTTATAACTTCCCTTTTCCAGGTGATATTGGTTATTATGACAAGGATGGTCACTACTTTGTGGTTGACAGACTGAAGGATATCATCAAATACAAAGGTTACCAGGTAATAAAATTAAAAATTGTCACAACTTCTGTTTGGATATCACAGATTAACTGACAAGATAATAATTAGTTATACTTATACTTATATCTTGCAAATTATTGTGTGCTTGTAATTTGAAAGAAAATGGGTCTTAATGTAAGCTGCATAACTTGTGTCCAATCTTGTTGCTTATGAGCAGTAAAATTATGTTTTAACTGGATCATGGGATGAAACATTGCAAAACAATATCATAGTTATTTCCCCTTACCTGTATTATTTATATCACTTCAAAACTTTCTTCTGTAGGAGTTCGCGCCCTTTTCACACAAAGACAATTTAGTATTCGGGATTTCCCGGACTTTCCTTTAATTAACAAGTTATTTGATGACATGTTTGTAAAACAATAATTAAATACAAATACAGAAACTATAGATGAAAGAATGTAAAAAAGTACGTTTTTCTGTTTACCAGATCTCCCCGACATATCTAGAATCGATTCTGACGTCACATCCGGCAGTGATGGAGTCGGCAATCGTTGGCATACCATGTGACGAGTTGGGCGAGGTACCACGGGCATATGTGGTAACAAGGTCACATGTTACCGCTCAGGAACTGATCCAACACGTAAACGGTATGGACTATCTTTATTTGTTTTTCGTAGTAGGGGTAATTACAATAGAAAACACCTGATATTTTTATGTGACGTCACTGAAGTATCTTTTAAATAAAAAAAAAAAAAAGGAACATTGCAAATACCCTTATGCTGACCTGTGGCGTTCTCGTTCTGACATTGTAACATCCTCATTCTTAATCTCTGGCGTCCTATTCCTGACATTGTGACGTCCTCATGGTGACCTTGTGTCACCCTCACGCTGGACTTGTGACGCCCTCACGCTCACCTTGTGATCCTTCAATCTTGTAAATCCCTTCCTTGATATTATTCAAAGGCAACTCTATCTTGTACTACTGTGTAAGCTGTTTACCTGTCTGAATTTGACTGAAGTATGTAACTGAAGGTTCGCAACCTGGAAAATAACATCTTTCTTGTTTATAATTTCAGACCAAGTGTCGCCCTTTAAAAGACTTCGTGGAGGCGTTGAATTTGTACGGGAAATCCCAAAGTTACCGAGCGGTAAAATTTTACGACGAAAAATCAGGGACGATATATCGAAGAAGACAACAATCATTAAAAAGATGAAGATGTAAAGACAGCTTCAGCAGGAAGGGCTGAGAGACAAGAAATATCTTAATATGAAAGGATGAAGTTCCTCTTTTTTCAGCTTACGTCTCCACCATTAATGTTTGCCTGTGGTCATATCAGCGACAGATAAACATTGTGTATCAACAGCCTAACTCCAGGTCTTTATCTACAAAATATTCGATAGAAAGACTTACTCAGCCACTTTCCCTCTCTTCAGTGTTGGAGAAAATGTATTCTTCGTCAAATTTTTACCAATGAACTGTTAGAAATAGTTCTTGTTAGAGAAGAGTATTTTATGACTACCACCTCTGCATTGTTGGAACAACTTCTTAGTTTGGACATTTTGTTTCTCAGCAAAATTAGAGAAAATCTTACCTTCGAACTTTATACATCTTCCATTTTAGAGAAAGGTCTGTTACTTTTAGCTTTTACCTCTCAAAGCTTGGACTCTGTTTAGCATTTTTCTCAAATATGTTTTTTTTCTTATCTTTTTATCTTCGAAAATCAGGTGAAAAGTTTTACACGTGTATATTCTACCTTTGTTATATTAGACTGTCTACCTCTGCAAGTTATAAAAAATATCTGATTTTTCCACAACAATCCGATGCTATGACAGAGGGAATTCTACGATGGTTTATTAGGTAAGCAGTATCAGAAATACCCATCCTATGATTGTCTACCTCAAAAGGGTCAGAGTAAAGTTTCCTCTCATAAAAATTGTAATTATGAAAGATGTGCATGTATTTATGAATGGTAAACAATGTTTAACCACACATGTTTTGTTATGTTAGAAATTTAAAAATAAATCTTGATTGAAAATGGTTTTATGTACGACATTCATTTAGAGCACTTTCAGCAGAATATATGGGCAATGATACACAGACGGCACGAGTGTGTTTTGCGCCTATGGATACATTTCAAGAGGGATTCTGAGACATCAGATTGACACAAATGTGTGGGATTGTATTTATCAAATACCAGCATTAACTCGTTTTAATATTCAATTTTATTGAACTCGAATCAAACAACGACGGCGGACAAAACGACGTCGTGGACGGAATAATGGCGTCACGTTTCTATAGCATTAAGTGAACTTAAATGTTCGGAACATATTTCTGTTTGAATTTGTCGGTGTGATCAAAGGATAACAACCGAGGAGTACAAACTCAGTTACAGTTTTTCCCTTTAAATTGCTGATGGCATATTTATGCATACTTTTTTCCTTTTTCATACCGGAGAGTTCTGTAATAAGTCAATGATTAAAGTACTAGATACAACACGATAACGTTTTTGCTTTTTTGTAAGCATGCGTAGCATCAAAATCCTAATGTTCTAGTCTGGGTAGATTTATACATAAAAGGGGGCCTTGTTGACCGAATGGTTTAGATGTCTGAAATCTACGATCCCCAGCACTCTCCAACAAGGGGCTGTCGCTAGGTACTGGCCAAAGGTCAGGGGTTTGCTCCGGGTATTCCGGTTTTCCGCCAGCACCAAAACCGGGTACGCCCTTAAATGACAAAAGTTGTTAAAAGGATGTAAAGCACAAACAAACCAAAATGTAATAATATCCCAAGGTACAGAACAAGATAACAGTATTGTTCCAGTATACAGTACCTGGTGTGATAGGTACAGAATACCATTGTCCTCATGTATAAAGTCTAGTTTAACATGTTATTGGTAGATAGTCTCCAACATGTAAAGATACCTTATGCTTACATCTAACTTTCCTTTGAAAAAATACAAAATACCTTAAGGCAAACGATTTTTTTTAAATATCACAGAAATATTTAATATAACTGTTTATATGAATATTATCTGAAAAAGTATTATACAAAAAAAATGTGATATACAATTTATAAATATTAAATGAAAGTTTACGTAAGTTCACGTTTAAGTTGAACAGACGTTGAACAGCTTTTCCTAATTTGATTAACGTTTAAGTTGAACAGACGTTGAACAGCTTTTCCTAATTTGATTAACGTTTAAGTTGAACAGACGTTGAACAGCTTTTCCTAATTTGATTAACGTTTAAGTTGAACAGACGTTGAACAGCTTTTCCTAATTTGATTAACGTTTAAGTTGAACAGACGTTGAACAGCTTTTCCTAATTTGATTAACGTTTAAGTTGAACAGACGTTGAACAGCTTTTCCTAATTTGATTAACGTTTAAGTTGAACAGACGTTGAACAGCTTTTCCTAATTTGATTAACGTTTAAGTTGAACAGACGTTGAACAGCTTTTCCTAATTTGATTAACGTTTAAGTTGAACAGACGTTGAACAGCTTTTCCTAATTTGATTAACGTTTAAGTTGAGCAGACGTTGAACAGCTTTTCCTAATTTGATTAACGTTTAAGTTGAACAGACGTTGAACAGCTTGTCCTAATTTGACACTCATAATACTAAATTGTTGAAGACGAAAGTGAGTTTGATTGACAGTTCTCATTAAGTCATAATGTAAATAGACATAAAGTGTGACAAATGGGTCCTCGATACGTCGTTAACTCTGATTTTTATGACGTGAGCACAGGTGAGTTTGAGATGAAATAGAATTTGTATTTTTTTTAATTTGATTTACCTTTGTAAAAAAAATACGACTTATCAACAAATGAACATATACAACAATTTCCTCCTTACACTCTATGGTCAAAGTCTGTCACTGCCTATACCGTAAGATATATGTTACAATCTATAGTCAAAATCTGTCACTGTCTATACCGTAAGATATATGTTACACTCTATAGTCAAAGTCTGTCACTGTCTATACCGTAAGATATATGTTACACTCTATACTCAAAGTCTGTGTCACTGTCTATACCCGTAGTGTGTTGGTGTTAGTGTTGTCATTCCTATTGATTCGGTATTGTTTTACCCCCGTAGTGTGTTGGTGTTAGTGTTGTCATTCCTATTGTTTCGTTATTGTTTACCCCCGTAGTGTATTGGTGTCAGTATTGTCATTTCTATTGTTTCGGTATTGTGTTTAGCCCCGTAGTGTATTGGTGTTAGTGTTGTCATTCCTATTGTTTCGGTATTGTGTTTACCCCGTATTGTGTTTACCCCGTATTGTATTGGTGCTAGTGTTGTCATTCCTATTGTTTCGGTATTGTGTTTACCCCCGTAGTGTATTGGTGTCAGTGTTGTCATTCCTATTGTTTCGGTATTGTTTTTACCCCGTAGGGTGTTGGTGTTAGTGTTGTCATTCCTATTGTTTTGGTATTGTGTTTACCCCCGTATTGTATTGGGGTTAGTGTTGTCATTCCTATTGTTTCGGTATAGTTTTTACCCCCGTAGTGTATCGTAGTGTATTGGTGTCAGTATTGTCATTTCTATTGTTTCGGTATTGTGTTTAGCCCCGTAGTGTATTGGTGTTAGTGTTGTCATTCCTGTTGTTTCGGTATTGTGTTTACCCCTGTATTGTATTGGTGTTAGTGTTGTCATTTCTATTGTTAACCCCCGTAGTGTATTGGTGTTAGTGTTGTCATTCCTGTTGTTTCGGTATTGTGTTTACCCCTGTATTGTATTGGTGTTAGTGTTGTCATTTCTATTGTTTCCGTATTGTTTACCCCCGTAGTGGGTTGGTGTTAGTGTTGTCATTCCTATTGTTTCGTTATTGTTTACCCCCGTAGTGTATTGGGGTCAGTATTGTCATTTCTATTGTTTCGGTATTGTGTTTAGCCCCGTAGTGTATTTGTGTTAGTGTTGTCATTCCTATTGTTTCGGTATAGTTTTTCCTGTTGTTTCGGTATTGTGTTTACCCCTGTATTGTATTGGTGCTAGTGTTGTCATTTCTATTGTTTCCGTATTGTTTACCCCCGTAGTGGGTTGGTGTTAGTGTTGTCATTCCTATTGTTTCGGTAAAGTTTTTACCCCGTAGTGTGTTGGGGTTAGTGTTGTCATTCCTATTGTTTCGGTATAGTTTTTACCCCGGTAGTGTATTGGTGTCAGTGTTGTCATTCCTATTGTTTCGGTATTGTTTTTACCCCGTAGTGTGTTTGTGTTAGTGTTGTCATTCCTATTGTTTCGGTATAGTTTTTACCCCCGTAGCGTATTGGTGTCAGTGTTGTCATTCCTATTGTTTCGGTATTGTTTTTACCCCGTAGTGTATTGGTGTTAGTGTTGTCATTCCTATTGTTTTGGTATTGTGTTTACCCCCGTATTGTATTGGGGTTAGTGTTGTCATTCCTATTGTTTCGGTATAGTTTTTACCCCGGTAGTGTATTGGTGTCAGTGTTGTCATTCCTATTGTTTCGGTATTGTTTTAACCCCCGTAGTGTATTGGTGTTAGTGTTGTCATTCCTGTTGTTTCGGTATTGTGTTTACCCCTGTATTGTATTGGTGTTAGTGTTGTCATTTCTATTGTTTCCGTATTGTTTACCCCCGTAGTGTGTTGGTGTTAGTGTTGTCATTCCTATTGTTTCGGTAAAGTTTTTACCCCGCAGTGTGTTGGTGTTAGTGTTGTCATTCCTATTGTTTTAGTATTGTGTTTACCCCCGTAGTGTATTGGTGTCAGTGTTGTCATTCCTATTGTTTCGGTATTGTTTTACCCCCGTATTGTATCGGTGTTAGTGTTGTCATTCCTATTGTTTCGGTATTGTTTTTACCCCCGTAATGTATTGGTGTTAGTGTTGTCATTCCTATTGTTTTA
>NW_018406231.1:946880-973999 GCF_002113885.1 Mizuhopecten yessoensis | reverse complement strand
ACCCCCGTAGTGTGTTGGTGTTAGTGTTGTCATTCCTATTGTTTCTGTATAGTTTACCCCCGTAGTGTATTGGTGTCAGTGTTGTCATTCCTATTGCTTCGGTATTGTGTTTACCCCCGTAGTGCGTTGGTGTCAGTGTTGTCATTCCTATTGTTTCGGTATAGTCTTTACCCTCGTAGTGTATTGGTGTCAGTGTTGTCATTCCTATTGCTTCGGTATTGTGTTTACCCCCGTAGTGTGTTGATGTTAGGGTTGATATTCCTATTGTTTCGGTATTGTGTTTACCCCGTAGTGTGTTGGTGTTGGTGTTGTCATTCCTATTGTTTCGGTATTGTTTTTACCCCCGTAGTGTGTTGGGGTTAGTGTTGTCATTCCTATTGTTTCGGTATTGAGTTTACCCCCGTAGTGTGTTGGTGTCAGTGTTGTCACTCCTATTGTTTCGGTATTGGTTTACCCCCGTAGTGTGTTGGTGTTAGTGTTATCATTTCTATTGTTTCGGTATTGTGTTTACCCCCGTAGTGCGTTGGTGTCAGTGTTGTCATTCCTATTGTTTCGGTATAGTCTTTACCCTCGTAGTGTATTGGTGTCAGTGTTGTCATTCCTGTTGTTTCGGTATTGTGTTTACCCCCGTAGTGCGTTGGTGTCAGTGTTGTCATTCCTATTGTTTCGGTATAGTCTTTACCCTCGTAGTGTATTGGTGTCAGTGTTGTCATTCCTATTGTTTCGGTATAGTTTTTATCCCCGTAGTGTGTTGGTGTTAGTGTTGTCATTTCTATTGTTTCGGTGTTGTGTTTACCCCCGTAGTGCGTTGGTGTCAGTGTTGTCATTCCTATTGTTTCGGTATAGTTTTTACCCCCGTATTGTATTGGTGTTAGTGTTGTCATTCCTATTGTTTCAGTATTGTGTTTACCCCCGTAGTGTGTTGGTGTAAGTGTTGTCATTCCTATTGGTTCGGTATTGTTTACCCCCGTAGTGTGTTGGTGTAAGTGTTGTCATTCCTATTGTTTCTGTATTGTGTTTACCCCCGTAGTGTGTTGGTGTTAGTGTTATCATTTCTATTGTTTCGGTATTGTGTTTACCCCCGTAGTATGTTGGTGTTAGTGTTGTCATACCTATTGTTTCGGTATTGTGTTTACCCCCGTAGTATGTTGGTGTTAGTGTTGTCATACCTATTGTTTCGGTATTGTGTTTACCCCCGTAGTATGTTGGTGTTAGTGTTGTCATTCCTATTGTTTCGGTATTGTTTTTACCCCCGTAGTGTATTGGTGTTAGTGTTGTCATTTCTATTGTTTCGGTATTGTTTTTACCCCCGCGTAGTGTATTGGTGTCAGTGTTGTCATTTCTATTGTTTCGGTATTGTTTTTACCCCCGTAGTGTGTTGGTGTTAGTGTTGTCATTCCTATTGTTTCGGTATTGGTTTTCCCCCGTAGTGTGTTGGTGTTAGTGTTGTCATTCCTATTGTTTCGGTATTGGTTTACCCCCGTAGTGTGTTGGTGTTAGTGTCGTAATTTCTATTGTTTCTGTATTGTTTTTATCTTTCCCATTTAACTTTGAGTTTGGATTTTGTCCTTGCGTGTTTACACTATGTTACACGTTTACGCACCACGAACCAGAATCCCCAGTGGCACGGCCGGGCCGGGCCGGGCCACTGGGCCAATCATGATATCTGTCATGAATACGTTTGTCATGCCTAACGATTTTTTTTTTATATATGTATGGGGACGGGATATCAACCCTTTCTATCATTAACCAGAGAATAAGTTCCTTAGGCATATCCTCGTCGAATGTGATTGGTTTTATGTCTTTGTGTCCCACTTTTATAGGAGAACATTTGAATGGCGGACGATATATGGTGTGTCACGACATAAGTGTGTCCTTCAGGCAGATGAACTTACAATGTATAAATACCTTATCGTCAACAGATCGGAAAAAGCCGTGCAAATCTTTAAAAATAATGTAGCATGTTGAATGTTATTCCATTAAATGATATGCCAAGATATTGAGTATCAGAATATTTTGAAGTGTATAATTATATAAATCGGTGTTGTGAACGTTTTCCTGAAAGCAGTGCAGTTTTTAGATAAAAAGTATCATATAATCGTATCTATTTGTGCAAGGTTGCCACAAAGAACATATATTTGAAACGTATTTCTCATTCAGTATGTATATGGTTTTTATTGCTGATGGTTATGGACTTTTAAAAAAAACGGTTTGTTAAATCTTGGAAGATGAATGATTTCATCGTGGAACAGATGATATTGTTTAGAGACATTTTTTCCAGCATTGGTCTCACACATGCAGTTGAAGATGCATAATAATCTAGTTTTAAATACTTTATCAAATTGTATTTAAAACTAGTATCTATGAACGCACCGCGTTATCGTTGCCTGTTCAACATTTATATTGATGTCGTGAAATCAAAGATAAGAATGTTTATAATTCCAGACATGCGCGTGAGCTGATCAATAATTAATATTTACTCACGTGATGGCCGTGCACGTCCTGGAGTTCGTTCCAGTGATACCCGTCATGTGTCAGAACATCACCTGAAGGCTTGAAACATTCGCCGTTCTTCAATGTGACCAATATTGAGTGGCTGAGACCAGCTGTGAAGCTAAGAGGGAAACCCAATTGCTTACTTTCAGCACATATGTATGGGAAATTTAGCGGAAATTGAAGCGGAACTTCTAGAACGTAGCTGGTCTCAGTAGTATTACACGTGCAAGCAGATGGTAAGAAGAGGATGCTTGAGTAAAATCTTTAGATTCATCTGAAATCAGGTTTTTTGATAATTGGAAAAATATTATCATAAGTACTATCATATATGCTAAACTACGAGTTAAAAATAGTTAAAAGCATTGTGCTAGAAATTATGTATAGTTACGCAGCAAGTAAATGAAAAAGACGGTTTTCACAGCCGGACACACTCCACTGAATAAAAATCAACAGCCACTCTTGGTCCAAGTTAACGGAATCAGTCCTTCATCAGGGATTGAATGGTTTTCACTCTTACATCATGTCAATGTTTTGAAAACAGGAAGATCACACACTGCTTTTTCGTGATTGACGTATAATCGTCCATTGACCTTCTTACCTCCAGTCCTGGCATGTACACCGTTCTTTGTACTACACAAACACGAGTCTGAGGAATGACCTGAGATACTGGAGGATGCAGCTTCAGAAATCACCACAAACCATAACAATATAGACCACATCTCCACAGTTAAATCCGAGTCCTTCACCTCGGGAGAGTTGGGATGTCAACACACACTTAGAGTTGGCAGTGTCGGTAGGATCAGCCTTATCTTAATTGTAACCATCTTATCTGATAGGTGGCCATAGTGTGGCATTCGTTTTTTCACTCAGTGTTAGTTCATACAGATTTGGTCGTCATCGAAGACTTATAATCCTGTGCTGTTCATGTACTTTTATGTATCTGAGAGAAGAGTTAACAATACTTTCTAGTTCTTTGTGTGTTCGTTCAAGATCACCCAGCTTAACATTCCGCCCGGTCATTATACTGACAACAGGTGAAATAGTGTTGCCATTCCCCTAAATGCTGAACGCTTAGCAGGGAATAACAACTACCATGTTTAGGACTTTGGTTATCCCGACATTAGGACAGAACCCTTTGCCTTCCACAGCTGGGCGAACGTTCTACATCAAAACTGAAAGCGAGGTGTTGCAAAGGAAGGCGCTCGGAAACGAATGGTAATTAGAAGGAGAGAGAAATACAATGATCCCAAATATTGCAATGGTGCAGCAGATTTATTTACGTCGCTTTTGTGTCCCCAAGTAGAGGGCACAAACACTAATCCCAATTCTGTAGGAGGTTCCCACATTAGCCTCGACTTACGATCATGCAGTGGGTAACAGCAGGTGTATTAGTACACAGGGAACGGTTCCGGCAAGGTACTGATCGTTGACGAATGTTACTCATGGTTCTGGAAACGCTTAACATTCAAGATTATCTGGTTTCGTCTTCAGTACTAGGGGCTCGTTATGTCAGGCATACAGTGATTTGTCCTTTGTTTGTGTTGCCTTCGTTCTTATCACTCTTGCATGTTACATTCCATTGAGATACTAATGTAGGAAATTTGTTCTGGGTCGTATTTATGTTTTACTCAAAATACAGAAAGATGGAAGTAGTTTCGTAGTCAAATGTAGGAGGCACGATAGAGCTACTGACGTTCGACGTCACTTAACTAGTCACTGGAGGATAGGCGTGTTTTTTTTTGTTTTTTGTTTTTAAATTTGCTAGGTTTTAAGGAACGACATTGTCTCAAAAGGAGGAAGACGATAGTATGCTATTGTTTATGACAAACACTTTTCAATCCATCTTTATTAATTAATAAAGTGTGTATGAATCGCGCCACTACTCAAAAGAGAGAATACTGTGGCCATCAACATTTACAGAGTGCCCGTTGATATTTATTGTTTAGGATTTACTCTAAAATGCAGTTTAGTTACTAAATAACTTGGTGACATCTGTATATATCTAGCGTCATCAATTTTGTCTCTTTCATATATTTTTATACGTTCAGTAGATTTATGTGCCGTACTCTTACTTCTGTCAATGACTTATGTGTTATCTACCAGGTTTCGTCTAGTCTACTGTTATACAAATATTCTGTAAGAGAGACAGCATACTCTTTAATCACAACTGTGTTCAAAACTCTGTGAAGTACTCAATTCTATGAATAAGGACAACAAAATTTATAATTAGGAACAAAACGGTGTCGTCGAAGTGAAATTACTACACGCACGGGTTGTTTCCTTCAGGCTCCGTTTGCAGCCGCAAGACATCACTGGGGAAAACGGGGGTAAGATTGACGTCACTTCGACATTAGATGACGTAAATAATTCTATCTTTTACTCTGGACACTGGTAGGTGATTTGGGATACGAAGAGCTTCTGTTGTCCGGAAGAGTAATACCCGTCGTTTAAGTGACTGATTACCTTTTAAATGACAACACTTGTAACTTTGACACTGAAGAATAATACTTTATTTGCGAGTTAGTTAAAAGTCAGACATTTTAGCTGTTGGCCGAGCAACCTAACTTTTGAATATTGTTCCAATAGTGAAGTGTGTTGCTATGGTGACATCCGGCAGGTCCGCCATTATGGATCCGTGCGTAGCTCTCGCAGTTATGAACACATCTCGAATATCCTATGTATCGGTGCATATACTGCTGGATACAGCTCGATGAACATTGCATGTCAGCGGCACAGGCTTCCAGGGCTACAAGTGAAAAAAAGATTTACCTTACATTGAAAAAGTAAACCCGCAAACAATGACACTGCTATCAAAGTTGGATCACGGCGACAATACAATTTTTAAGCATTAATATCACTACAATGTCAAATACATGTTTGCATATTTATAAATGCTTACAGCCTCCTGGCTTCCCACAGTCAAGCCAGTACACTTCCTTTATCTGGAAATATCCACAGGAGTCCGTACCCTCATCCAAATGACAGCCTAAAGGTTTGCAACCGGACTCAAGCTAAAGCAAAGACAGGTACATGTTACACAGTTATTTACTGAACGTCTGTAGCTATGTCTAACATTTCTTGTAACGGTAAACCTGATACTACACGACTTTGACAAAGACACGCCCTAACTAGATGGTCTGTTAGCATGACAACTGAAGGCTATCGAAAAATGTTCAGCTTGGAACTAGTTCATTTTGTAGTTCCCTACTAATAAGACTTTAGAACGAGAATCTCGAACTAGAGGTTGATAATCTTACCTGACAAATACAACTCAGACAATGCTGGGACACAACGCCTGAAAATAGGAAAATATATCATAATAACGCGTTTATCATCGAGGTGGCGGGAAAAGTGATAGAAATATACGTGCACGGGGAGTAATGGCTGATGACGGAAATATACGTACACGGGGAGCAATGGCTGATGACGGAAATATACGTACACGGAGTGTAATGGCTGATGACGGAAATATACGTACACTGGGAGTAATGGCTGATGAGGGAAATATACGCACACGGGGAGTAATGGCAGATGACGGAAATATACGTACACTGGGAGTAATGGCAGATGACGGAAATATACGTACACTGGGAGTAATGGCTGATGAGGGAATATACGCACACGGGGAGTAATGGCAGATGACGGAAATATACGTACACTGGGAGTAATGGCTGATGACGGAAATATACGTACACTGGGAGTAATGGCTGATGAGGGAAATATACGCACACGGGGAGTAATGGCAGATGACGGAAATATACGTACACGGGGAGTAATGGCAGATGACGGAAATATACGTACACGGGGAGTAATGGCTGATGACGGAAATANGGGGGAGTAATGACTGATGACGGAAATATACGTACACGGAAGAATGGCTAATGACGGAAATATACGTACACGGAGAGTAATGGCTGATGACGGAAATATACGTACACGAGGAGGAATGGCTGATGACGGAAATATACGTACACGGGGAGTAATGGTAGATGACGGAAATATACGTACACGGGGAGCAATGGCAGATGACGGAAATATACGTACACGGGGAGTAATGACTGATGACGGAAATATACGTACACGGAAGAATGGCTAATGACGGAAATATTCGTACACGGAGAGTAATGGCTGATGACGGAAATATACGTACACAGGGAGTAATGGCTGATGACGGAAATATACGTACAGGGGGAGTAATGGCAGATGACGGAAATATACGTACACGGGAAGTAATGGAAGATGACGGAAATATACGTACACGGGGAGTAATGGCAGATGACGGGAATATACGTACACGGGGAGTAATGGCAGATGACGGGAATATACGTACACGGGGAGTAATGGCAGATGACGGGTATATACGTACACGGGGAGTAATGGCAGATGACGGAAATATACGTTCACAGGGAGTAATGGTAGATGACGGAAATATACGTACACGGAGAGTAATGGCTGATGACGGAAATATACGTACACGGAAGAATGGCTAATGACGGAAATATTCGTACACGGAGAGTAATGGCTGATGACGGAAATATACGTACACAGGGAGTAATGGCTGATGACGGAAATATACGTACACGAGGAGGAATGGCTGATGACGGAAATATACGTACACGGGGGGTAATGGCAGATGACGGGTATATACGTACACGGGGAGTAATGGCAGATGACGGAAATATACGTACACGGGGAGTTATGGCTGATGAAGGAAATATACGTACACGGGGAGTAATGGCTGATGATGGAAAAATACGTACACTGGCCATGGGAGTAATGGCTGATGACAGAAATATACGTACACGGGGAGTAATGGCTGATGACGGAATATACGTTCACGGGGAGGAATGGCAGATGACGGAAATATACGTACACGGGAAGAAATGGCAGATGACGGAAATATACGTACACGGGGAGGAATGGCTAATGACGGAAATATACGTACACGGAGAGTAATGGTAGATGACGGAAATATACGTACACGGGGATCAATGGCTGATGACGGAAATATACGTACACGGGGAGGAATGGTAGATGACGGAAATATACGTACACGGGGATCAATGGCCGATGACGGAAATATACGTACACGGGGAGTTATGGCAGATGACGGAAATATACGTACACGGGGAGCAATGGCAGATGACGGAAATATACGTACACGGGGAGGAATGGTAGATGACGGAAATATACGTACACGGGGAGGAATGGTAGATGACGGAAATATACGTACACGGGGAGTAATGGTAGATGACGGAAATATACGTACACGGGGATCAATGGCTGATGACGGAAATATACGTACACGGGGAGTTATGGCTGATGACGGAAATATACGTACACGGGGAGTAATGGCTGATGACGGCGACTCGATGCAGGTTTAACCAGTAAGATCATTAAACTCTCCAGAACAACCATACAACATTGTTTCTTATGTATTGCTGTTCTATTCTTATCAATAAACGTTGAAGTCTCGAAAAACACAAAACAGTAATCATTTATTAGATTCTGATTTCATCAGGTCAACATTCAATAAATTACTTATCATAAAAAATATTTCGAAAATATAAAATATTATCTAGCAAACAACTTGTATACTTTACTGAAACTGATTCAGCACTAGAAACACGAGAAAAAACATCGAGAGAAAACATTATTCGAATGTTGTTATGAGAGGATTTATACCATGAAGTTGGTGATATTGGCGATGTGCAAAATGTTCGCGTTTTTTTTATTTTAGTTAATTTGGGCGAAATATCCGCTTTTAATTTTTCCATTTTTTTATGTATGTATAATGTTGACCAAACCTTCAGTCATAGGTAAGTATACACGTTTTAACCATACGGATTTCTTTTGCACTAGTTTCGGTTAACATTGACCTCAATGTCGATACTACCATGATAGTGACCTGACATCTCACGTTTTAACAATAAAACACGTCGTGGGGACCGCACTTAGTTTCACTGCACGTCCAGATGAAGGGCAAACATTACTTTAAAGGTTTATGTTCACTTATTAGTAAGGTTCATTTTCCGTCAGTTTTACCACCTGATACGTCGAAATAGACACTCTGTCATCTGGCAACATTAGTTATCTATATAATATCTAAGAGAAGTGACGTAACTGACGAATAAACCATTATTGTTGCTGAAAATACTTTGTTTTATTGATAATGTGCGTTGAGTCATTTCCCTTTTTTATTTGGGCATAAACGAAATAACGTACTTTTAAGTAATTGGTATTGTTTTATTATGTATTACCTGCTGGATACCCTCTTTAAATTCGATCAACAAGTTTGACATGGGAGACTTTTTTTTGTAATTTTAGATATACATACAGCTTAACAGCGTAGGGGAGGTAACTCCAATTACTCATACCCCATACTCTTAGGTAAATTCTAATACAATTTCTTCTATCGTTGTATCACATGACGATATTAGAAAGTAATTCTTGTATCATTGTTTTATATTTACATTTGCGCTGCAACCCACTATATGAACATTAATAGCAGAAATGCATCTCGTTTTAGTATTTAACAGAAACTGTCGTGACGTTTTACGTGGTTTACTTATGACGTTATAGAATAACCTCGTTCAATGAGAGTCTTGTCTGCCCCTGTGTGAAACGCTTAAATGTCTACGGTTAAATATTGGCGCCAGTTTTTATTTAAATAGGGCTGTTATGCCATTGTCGTTTAAAGGACGACGCATAAACTAAACGGAGTAAATTAATTATTTTTTAAGAACAAATAAATAAAATTAAACAATTCTTATTTAGTAAAAATGTAAATATACTGATTAAAGGGCTTTTTTTTTTAATTTTTCATGCCGGTATGAAAATTTAAAAAAAAATCCATTCAGCCCCTGTATAATTAATAAGCCTTGAATGTATATCATATGACAATATTAGAAAGTAATCATTCGTATGTGTCGAATGAACTACATATTAAACTAACATTTGTTTTTGTTAGATATAAAAATTAAGATGACCCGTGTACATTAGAGTGTAGATTGATGTATGATATAACAACCATGTTATGATTACAATGACTTGGGATCAAACGTACAGAACCTCAGCGGCTCATCTTTGTACTCTACGATAAAGTTGGCTTCCTTTTACCTCAACGGTATCCTGATATACATGTCACCAAAAACATAACATTCAAAGCATAAAACACAAGTATCATAATATATATGAATAATAAGGTGAGACATCAGTATTGTAAGTCAGTGTGACAATTATGCAATTCGTTGGGTATTCCCTACCTACCAGCGGCTGAACCTCCTTTTATATTATTAACATAATAAACCCTGAAAAAGTACAAGGAGAATAAGATCACGTGTTCCGAAAGGCAAGACGACAAACGTCATGCAATCCAAGCAATGTCACGTCCTTAAAGTGAGTACCGCGTTAGGGACAGTTTAAAAGCAACAAATCACCAAAATTTTAAAAAATCGGCCAATGATTTTTATAATTTTGGTCATTTGTTGCACAAAGTAATGAAATATTTGCCGATAATATCACGACGGAAGCCATATTCGGATTAAGCAATTCAATACTTATTGGAGGTTACAGATTACTCCACTCGAACATCACCTGTAGCGTAGGGATGGGTAGTCGCCTTACTACTGGAGTTAAAATGGCCTTCTGTTCCACTAGTGCCTCCACAGTGTGACAAGGATGACGTCATCAGATAGTTTCCGGCAACCCAAACGCTCTGTATTAAAAAAAATCCACAAGAAGACAAGAGATTATCTTTTGTAACATTACAACTGTATCGAAGAAATATAAATGCATCATAAACATATAACTTTATTGCAAACTACATTTTATGGTTAGTGAATTATGATTATCAGTTAGTGATTTATTTTTGGCGGATAAATAACTATATGGTTAAGTACACTTAAAAAGACAAAATAACATATTGGTCTAGAATTCCTGAATATCAAAACCAAGTCTGTTTCACTTACTTTCTTGTCAAATTATAATGCAGAGCCTCCATTGTAAGGGATGCCGTCTGACCACTTAACAAATAGCTTAGCGGCTAATAACGGTAATGTTTATCACCGGATAAATACGGTAGTTAAAGCTGTTTTAACCAATCAGAGAACACTATAGACAAAACTCAGAACATTATCCTTTCTTGACATAGAGATAATTATTGACATCAGTCTGGTAAGATTGAGAAGAGATCGAAACTATCTTAGCCTATCAGAGTTTAAGACGGCCATTTTAGATTTCTACGCCGGGCTCGTGACCGAAGGGTTTTAGGTTCGAGTCACGTCACGGCACTGTGTTGAATCTTTGAGCAAGATACTTTACTCCGCTCGTTCCAGTCTACTCATCTGTAAATGATTACGTGGTTGGGCAGTGCTGGAATTGTGGAATGCTAGCTGTGAGCGCCGAAATGGCCGCACCAGCTGTATGTTCCCCATGAAGTTGAGATATTGGCTGTTACTATTACTCCAGTGTCACTCTTAGCGTTGAAATTGCAAAATAATGTTGTTTTTAGAAACATGATCATTTTTTTTTAAAATATAAAACCACGAAAACAATGACTTATGTTGCTAATTTTACCGAAGCCGTAAAAGTTACGCTGACTTTAATCAATTTTTATTCATGCGCATATGGTGGTCACTTATATTTACTCACGTGATGTCCGTGCACGTGCTGGAGCTCGTACCAGTGATACCCGTCATGTGTCAGCATATCCCCACTGGACTTATAGCACTCACCGTAGTTCAACGTGGCCACTACTGAGTGACCGAGACCAGCTGTCGAGCAAAGAGTGGACAAACTTGGTTGATATCGTCAACATGGGTACTATCGGGAACAATATATGTTAGAATATAAAAACAAAAAAAACAGGAATTGACTATTGGTGAATGTAAAATGATATATCAATACTGGAATGAAGCTCTTTTCTTAGATATCACACATATTAGATTTTTAAGTGAAAAGAGTGATAGAGTGGAAAACTCTAAATTCAAATTCAAATCAGGGTGAAACAATGTTTGGACTTAAATGACAAATGTACAATGATTTGTAATGAAGGACAAACTGAAAGTATCTAAAGTAATGAGAGTTTAGTGTTGCGCATTAATATTGTTTTGAAGAAATGTCTGTCGTAGAAACGGACAGTTCTCCAAAGTGTGTCACCTATCGTTGTGATACGTTACCTCCTGTCCTGGCGTGCACTCCGCTCGTGGTTAGGCATAAACACGAGTCGGCTGTGATGTGGCCCGAGATACTTGCTGAAGCAACTCCAACCAGAGTCAAAGTACAGAGCAATGCTGGCCACATTGTAAGTCGACTTGTTTGAATTCTACTCATCGAGATTGAGAGAAATCTTAAGATACAATGAGGCTATGCAGATAGGGCACAACCTTATATAGCATGTGAACACGATATCTTATCTGTCAGGTACTTCTGATGTATATCCTGGCATTTAGTAGGAATTATAGATCTATGACTGTACAATAAAGTGTGACTTCAAGAGAAGTACACGGAAACACCGAGTTGAACCGAGTATGACCTACTCAGGAATACTTGAGAAAGGAAAATACCTGTTGCTACCCCCCGCATGATCGTAAAAGGCGACTGCTAAGGTTAACGTTACCCGCTTGCAGAAAATGGAACTTACGTTTGTGACCTCTAACTGGGGACATTTATTTAAGCGACCAAAACACAAATCTGCTTCACCTATTGCAATATTTGTGATATTTCTATTCATTTCCACTTCTAGCTTCATGTACCTTCTATTTCCCAGTACCTTGCTTGTCGAGACACCATTGTTGGTTTTAATCTCAATGCCGGGACATACTCAATTCCTTAAAATATTACAGTTATTATTCCTTGTTTGACAATCAGCAGGTAGGGAAATGGCACGACTGGCTCACCCGTTATCAGTATAATGTGAATGGTTGGAATAATATGATTGCTGCCTTCGGTTTGGTATTTCAGTGAGATTGCACTATGAAATCGGCATCAGATCTGCAGTTTAGTAGTGTCACATGTTAAACATGCTACTAGTAATATCGCCGTACATACTACACGTAGAACACTGGCCTTACAGTAGTGTCACATGTTAAACATGCTTCTAGTAATATCGCCGTACATACTACACGTAGGACACTGGCCTCACAGTAGTGCCACATGTTAAACATGCTACTAGTAATATCGCCTTACATACAACACGTAGAACACTGGCCTCACAGAAGGGTCACATGTTAAACATGCTACTATCAATATCTCCGTACATACTACACGTAGGACACTGGCCTCACAGTAGTGCCACATGTTAAACATGCTACTAGTAATATCGCCTTACATACTACACGTAGGACACTGGCCTCACAGTGGTGTCACCAGTTAAACATGCTACTAGTAATATCGCCGTACAAACTACACGTAGAACACTGACCTCACAGTAGTGTCACATGTTAAACATACTACTAGTAATATCGCCGTACATACTACACGTAGGACACTGGCCTCACAGTGGTGTCACCAGTTAAACATGCTACTAGTAATATCGCCGTACATAATACCCGTAGGACACTGGCCTCACAGTAGTGCCACATGTTAAACATGCTACTAGTAATATCGCCGTACATAATACACGTAGAACACTGGCCTTACAGTAGTGTCACATGTTAAACATGCTACTAGTAATATCGCCGTACATACAACACGTAGAACACTGGCCTCACAGAAGGGTCACATGTTAAACATGCTACTATCAATATCGCCGTACATACAACACGTAGATCACTGGCGTCACAGTAGTGTCACATGTTAAACATGCTACTATCAATATCGCCGTACATACTACACATAGAACACTGGCCTCACAGTAGTGTCACATGTTAAACATGCTACTAGTAATATCGCCGTACATACTACACGTAGAACACTGGCCTCACAGTAGTATCACATGTTAAACATGCTACTAGTAATATCGCCGTGCATACTACACGTAGAACACTTGCCTCACAGTAGTGTCACCTGTTAAACATGCTACTATCAATATCGCCGGACATACTACACGTAGAACACTGGCTTCACAGTAGTGCCACATGTTAAACATGCTACTAGTAATATCGCCGTACATACTACACGTAGAACACTGGCCTCACAGTAGCGTCACATGTTACAGATGCTACTAGTAATATCACCGTACATACTACACGTAGAACACTGGCTTCACAGTAGTGCCACATGTTAAACATGCTACTAGTAATATCGCCGTACATACTACACGTAGAACACTGGCCTCACAGTAGTGTCACATGTTAAACATGCTACTAGTAATATCGCCGTACATAATACACGTAGGACACTGGCCTCACAGAAGTGTCACATGTTAAACATGTTACTATTAATATCGCCGTACATACAACACGTAGACCACTGGCCTCACAGTAGTGCCACATGTTAAACATGTTACTAGTAATATCGCCGTACATACAACACGTAGGACACTGGCCTCACAGTAGTGTCACATGTTAAACATGCTACTAGTAATATCGCCGTACATACTACACGTAGAACACTGGCCTCACAGTAGTGTCACATGTTAAACATGCTACTAGTAATATCGCCGTACATACTACACGTAGAACACTGGCCTCACAGTAGTGTCACATGTTAAACATGCTACTAGTAATATCGCCGTACATACTACACGTAGAACACTGGCCTCACAGTAGTGTCACATGTTAAACATGCTACTAGTAATATCGCCGTACATACTACACGTAGAACACTGGCCTCACAGTAGTGTCACATGTTAAACATGCTACTAGTAATATCGCCGTACATACTACACGTAGAACACTGGCCTCACAGTAGTGTCACATGTTAAACATGCTACTAGTAATATCGCCGTACATACTACACGTAGAACACTGGCCTCACAGTAGTGTCACATGTTAAACATGCTACTAGTAATATCGCTGTACATACTACACGTAGAACACTGGCTTCACAGTAGTGCCACATGTTAAACATGTTACTAGTAATATCGCCGTAAATACTACACGTAGAACACTGGCTTCACAGTAGTGCCACATGTTAAACATGTATACTACACGTAGAACACTGGCCTCAAAGTAGTGTCACATGTTAAACATGCTACTAGTAATAGCGCCGTACTTACTACACGTAGGACACTAGCCTCACAGTAGTGTCACATGTTAAACATACTACTAGTAATATCGCCGTACATACTACACGTAGGACACTGGCCTCACAGTTGTGTCACATGTTAAACATGCTACTAAGAATTTCGCCGTACATACTACACGTAGAACACTGGCCTCACAGTAGTATCACATGTTAAACATGCTACTAGTAATAGCGCCGTACTTACTACACGTAGGACACTAGCCTCACAGTAGTGTCACATGTTAAATATGCTACTAGTAATATCGCCGTACATAATACACGTAGGACACTGGCCTCACAGCAGTGTCACATTTTAAACATGCTACTAGCAATATCTCCGTACATACTTCACGTAGGACACTGGCCTCACAGTAGTGTCATATGTTAAACATGCTACTAGTAATATCGCTGTACATACTACACTTAGAACACTGGCTTCACAGTAGTGCCACATGTTAAACATACTACTAGTAATATCGCCGTACATACTACTCGTAGAACACTGGCTTCGCAGTAGTGTCACATGTTAAACATGCTACTATTAATATCGCCGTACATACTACACGTAGAACACTGGCTTCGCAGTAGTGTCACATGTTAAACATGCTACTAGTAATATCGCCGTACTTACTACACGTAGGACACTGGCCTCACAGCAGTGTCACATGTTAAACATGCTACTAGCAATATCTCCGTACTTACTACACGTAGGACACTGGCCTCACAGTAGTGTCACATGTTAAACATGCTACTAGTAATATCGCCGTACATACTACACGTAGAACACTGGCCTCACAGTAGTGTCACATGTTAAACATGCTACTAGTAATATCGCCGTACATACTACACGTAGAACACTGGCCTCACAGTAGTGTCACATGTTAAACATGCTACTAGTAATATCGCCGTACATACTACACGTAGAACACTGGCCTCACAGTAGTGTCACATGTTAAACATGCTACTAGTAATATCGCCGTACATACTACACGTAGAACACTGGCCTCACAGTAGTGTCACATGTTAAACATGCTACTAGTAATATCGCCGTACATACTACACTAAGAACACTGGCCTCACAGTAGTTGACGCGGGCTACAGTGTTTATTGTAGTTGTACATGTACACTTGCATATTCTACCTTTGTTATATTAGACTGTCTACCTATGCAAGATTATATGATTATTCCACAACAAATCAATGCTATGAAATAGGAAATTCTACGATGTTTTATTACGTAAGCAGTATTATGAATGGATAACAATGTTTAACCACACATGTTTTGTTATGTTAGAAATTTAAAAATAAATCTTGATTGAAAATTGCTTTATATACGACATTCATTTAGAGCACTTTCAGCAGAATATATGGGCAATGATACACAGACGGCACGGGTGTTTTTTGCGCCTATGGATACATTTCAAGAGGGATTCTGAGACATCAGATTGACACAAATGTGTGGGATTGCATTTATCAAATACCAGCATTAACTCGTTTTAATATTCAATTTTATTAAACTCGAATCAAACAACGACGGCGGACAAAACGACGTCGTGGACGGAATAATGGCGTCACGTTTCTATAGCATTAAGTGAACTTAAATGTTCGGAACATATTTCTGTTTGAATTTGTCGGTGTGATCAAAGGATAACAACCGAGGAGTACAAACTCAGTTACAGTTTTTCCCTTTAAATTGCTGATGGCATATTTATGCATACTTTTTTCCTTTTTCATACCGGAGAGTTCTGTAATAAGTCAATGATTAAAGTACTAGATACAACACGATCACGGTTTTGCTTTTTTGTAAGCATGCGTAGCATCAAAATCCTAATTTTCTATTCAGGGTAGATTTATACATAAAAGGGGGTCTTGTTGACCGAATGGTTCAGATGTCTGAAATCTACGATCGCATGCCCTCTACCGCAAGGGGCAGTCGCTAGGTACTAGGTAAGTGTTGAAGACGAAAGTGAGTTTGATTGACAGTTCTCATTAAGTCATAATGTAAATAGACATAAAGCGTGACAAATGGGTCCTCGTCACGTCGTTAACTGACGTGAGCACAGGTGAATTTGAGATGAAATAGAATTTGTATTTTTTGTTTTTAATTTGATTTATCTTTGTAAAAAAAATACGACTTATCATCAACTGAACATATGCAACAATTTCCTCCTTCATCTCCAATCTTTACTATAGTGGCAATATCAAACAACGAAAACCTACAACATAGCGTCGACACACAAGAACGAATTATCAGATCACTGGTCGTCAGAACGACTTGAGAACAGCTGAAGACCTTTTATGAAAGGAGAAATACATCTAGAGCATATGTCTTAAATTGACGATTTAGCGAAGTAAGTGTTTTTATAACCTTGTCTCCAAATTCTTCCTGATTATATAGTTTTATACTCCCTATTAACAATTCATGTCGAGAAATTGACAAGAGACAAATGTTTTTTTGGCGTTTTTAATCTGTAATGTAGAAATCCTTAACTGTACAGGCAGCTGTCGGTGAATTTCTAGCTAACAAAAATGTCTTTCATGTCGAGGAAAGAAGGTAACTTCTCGCTTCATTTACCCAGCCTCTCTGGAAAACAAGTACATGCATTTATTCTGAATCAAAATCATCTTCCAACAGCATCTCAAACAGTGTTATAAATGAGTGATTTATTTTACGTTTAAACCTATTGTTATCGTACTTTCGGCAGTTTGAAATTCTCCCTGCTTCACCCTCTCAGTACGTGCATGCTTTTATTCAAATCTAAATATGAACAAAAGTATCTAATTAGAGGTATAGATTATGATACTTATAATTCTTACTTGCGACGTATTGTGTAAATTCAAGAATGTGTTTTGTGTTTACTCAGACTCATAAGTAACATTGCGTTGTTGGTAGACAGCGTAGTGCAAAAGATGAAATTGATCAAACTGGACGATGGTTTCAGGTCATGTCATTAACCACTACGTAAATGTTCGTTAAGAGATATATATTTTCAGTATCGACCTGATTTTCAGGTTTTCTTTTGACTAAATAGCCCCTTTAAGTTACCCTTTATATTAGATAAATAAAATGGGTTTGCAATTTTTTATTTTTTGCAAGCTCTGGCGAGCAAATATTTTTGTTTTTATCTAAACTTATGTAATAACTAATATGAATGGGAACGAATGACAGATTCTTTTTCAATCATATGACGTTTTTACCATCGATTATCTCCAACTTTGTTCCTCTTTCCCGTCTCAGTCGCAAGCTGAACGTCAACATTTTGTGACCAACTTACTCATATCCCAAAGTACGTCAAATATACCGGCGAAATAGTCCAACAAATAATATTGTTTTAAAAATTGAAATTGTATTGAATCAAGTCATCTTGTCGATATTTAAGACACGTGAAATAATTTACAACGATAAAATTTCAATTTAAACAAATGATCAACAAGCTTTTTTTTCTAGTGCCCGAGCGACTGTTAGTGTGATGTCGAGTGAGACACGTAGCGCGAAAATGGAGCCTCGTGGAGTTGTTGTCGGTGTCATACACACCAGCGGACGACGCATATTTGAATATGCATTAAACTATTTGAAAGAAAAAAAGTCATTGACTAATCGGGATAATAAATAATAACGTTTTACCTTGCCCGTAAACTACAGTGCAGTTCACGCTTGTGTAGCATAGGGTTTTAGCAGTGCTTCTCTGTCGAGTGGAAGAAAAATAATGAAGTCCCAGGTGATATTTAGGTCAACGACCTGAGACAAGTCAGCAAGTATTTACTTTTACTGAAACTGAAAGTAGTAAATCGTGTCTTGATTACTGCTGTACATTACTGTTCGTTTAAGTGACCAGAGTATCACAGGTAGAGAACCCATGTAATGTAATGCATTTCAGAATACAACGCATGTTTTCTAAAAGTTTCTTATTTGATACAGGCTCTGAAGAAGTTTTTCAACGATGACATTGAACTACACACAAAGGGGCTAGAAGGTTTCTATCAATCATGATTAGATTGATTAAATAATCATGTCAATTTTCGTCGTGATTTAGGTACAATGTCATAGAGTTTGGTAATGAGGTGACCGGTATTGTCAAATTGTTGGCAAATACCCGTATATTATGGTTGTGAGGTGACCATTCCTGGTATACACCATAGCTACAATGTCATAGAGTTTGGTAATGAGGTGACCGGTTTTGTCAAATTGTTGGCAAATACCCGTAGATTATGGTTGTGAGGTGACCATTTCTGGTATACACCATAGAGTTTCCTGTTTGCTAGTGAGGTGACCATTTCTGTCATTATGATAACGGAGTGACCCATTGCTGTCAGACTATGGTATAATGTCATGGAGTTTCCTGTTTGCTAGTGAGGTGACCATTATCATACTGCAGACAAACGTCCATAAGGGTTGGTTGTTACGTGACCTTTTGTTTTCTGTTCTTACTGTACATAAATGTCAGAGTTTGGTAATAAGGTAATTGATATTGCCATACGGTCGGTATATATATGCCCGTAAACCTATGTCTGTGAGGTGACCTTTTCTATCTTACTATGGGTAAATGTCATGCGTTATGAATTGGGATGTCCATTATTTTCATACTGTTGGTAAGTTAATGGAGTTTGGTAGTGAAATGACCATTGTCATCCTACTTTAGGTAACGGTCATAGATTAGCTAGATAGGCCCCTATTAATAAACCGTAAGGAGTTTTCAAATAATTGTTGAATAAATATGCAAGCACTCATTTATTGCGCGGACGAATATTTTCACGAGTGCGCGGAGCGCACGTGTGAATATATACGTCCGCGCAATAAATGAGTGCTTTCTGGTTCGTTAGAAAAACACAAGTGTGTGGTCTTGCTTTTATCACATACCTTCCGTATTTGGTAGAGATCGATACAAAGATTTTATAAACTTTGATATTTTTTGCAAAACCTGGACACTTTTCAGTTCGCAATGACAAGAGGATTCCCATAAAAAAGTAGTTCCGGCTAGTAGGTAAATACAACATTCCGTATCGCACATGTGCAATACAGAACGTTGTATTTCATGGTCTGAAAATTGCTTGTATTACTATAACAAGATTCAACAGGTATGTGATAAATGAATGGTCACTATTGCTTGACTTTTTTTGGTATTCAAGGATAAAACATCCTCATCAGGTATCTGAAAGTGAAATTCAAAGATCAAAAAAGAATCTTGTCTTCCTCGTATAAATGCTTCACGTTACAAGTTAATGGAGGGAAAATGTTCTCTGGTTTGATATTGGTTTGATATTGTTAGCCATGTCAATGCATATTTTGTTTGAATATATAAACTAACATAATTGATTTAACGTTTATCGTTAGATAGAACCAGATACGACGTACTCACGCGAACATCCTTGATCAGCATATAAACATAATGGAGTTTACATTTGACCTGTGTATGTTATAAACTAAACGTGACAGGCCGTATTTTGTACAATTACATGATTTACCATACGTCACGACCTCCACGTAACACGTGTATTACTGACGATACTGGCTCTGACAGTAAGCTATCTACCTGGTACAATAATCAAGGTTGATCAATAAAATAGAAAGTTTCGTCGATTTGGCCGTTAAATTACAAGTCATAAATGAATAATATACATAAGTTGTACATGGTTTACAAATGAATACAAATTGCCGAATACAAAATAAAATAATGTACATGGTTTACACATAAATACAGCTTGCCGAATACAAAACAAAATAATGTACATGGTTGTCCAATAAATGCAGCTTGCCGAATTAAAAATAAAATAATGTACATGGTTTACAAATGAATACAAATTGCCGAATACAAAATAAAATAATGTACATGGTTGTCAAATAAATACAACTTGCCGAATACAAAATAAAATAATGTAGATGTTTTACAAATAAATGCAGCTTGCCGAATTAAAAATAAAATAATGTACATGGTTTACAAATGAATACAAATTGCAGAATACAAAATAAAATAATGTACATGGTTTTCAAATGAATACAACTTGCCGAATACAAAATAAGATCATGTACTCGGTTTACAAATAAATACAGCTTGCCGAATACAAAACAAAATAATGTACATGGTTGACAAATAAATACAGCTTGCCGAATACAAAACAAAATAATGTACATGGTTGTAAAATAAATACAACTTGCCGAATACAAAATAAAATAATGTAGATGTTTTACAAATAAATGCAGCTTGCCGAATTAAAAATAAAATAATGTACATGGTTTACAAATGAATACAAATTGCAGAATACAAAATAAAATAATGTACATGGTTTTCAAATAAATGCAGCCTGCCGAATACAAAATAAAATAATGTACATGGTTGTCAAATAAATACAACTTGCCGAATCCAAAATAAAATAATGTACATGGTTGTCAAATAAATACAACTTGCCGAATACAAAATAAAATAATGTACATGGTTTACAAATAAATACAGCTTGCCGAATACAAAATAAAATAATGTGCATGGTTTACAAATGAATACAACTTGCCGAATATAAAATAACAAAATAATGTACATGGTTTACACATAAATACAGCTTGCCGAATACAAAATAAAATAATGTACATGGTTTACAAATGAATACAACTTGCCGAATATAAAATAAAATAATGTACATGGTTTACACATAAATACAGCTTGCCGAATTCAAAATAAAATAATGTATATGGTTTACAAATGAATACAAATTGCCGAATACAAAATAAAATAATGTACATGGTTTACAAAATATGCCATTTACCCGTCATATTAAGAACATATTTATAACATTTACAAAATAATAACATATGAGGTTAACAGTATTTATATCAGGATAAGACAATACCGAGTACAAAATAACAACATGCATGGTGTATGATACCTGTCAGTTTCCTCGTTATGTAATGAATACATCACAGTAAATATATTATAGATATTGCCAATTCTGTTAATGAATAGATTATGTTGGAACTCTAGGAGATAACACAATACAGCAACCGACATTCGTTGAAGCTTTTTATCAATGTAACTACACGCGATAACCTAGATTTCATTGGTGGTAACTGTGTCGGGTGAGCTTGATTAAACCGTCACCAGGTGAGTTAGAGATATCCGTAAATAACGTCACTCTCTGCCTGTAAACATGTTATGTCTCGTGACATAAGACTCCTGTAGGCTTTGTCCGATACAAAAACACTTGTCCTGTATTTGACAGATGGATTAATGTAAAAATGTCAACGAAGGAATAATTAAACAGTTTAGTAGGTATAACATAAGATGTGCTGAAATTTGACAGTGCTTGCATCGATCAAATGTTGAACAGCTAAACATTGAGGATACCTACAAACCGCGCCAGTTAAAAGGTGTATGCGTAGAACCATCCGGAATGCCTTTGTAGCCAATCTGACATGTGTATTTAAAAGGTAACATAAGCGATATTTGACCTAATTCAGATTGTTAAAGCTGGGACGTCGCAGGTTGAGTGTCATAGTCATTTTTGATGGTCATTGACGGACTTTTACAATTTATAGGATGCACGTGTTGTGAGTGTGACAGGGACGCTTGCACTTGCAGCGTTCATTTCTCGTCTTAACATACCTGTGGAGTTTTACCAGCTGTCCGTGGTGTATATTTTATCTACGACGGATTTTAGACCTTAGCACCTATCTGATGGATAATCCAGTGTTTACAGGTAAGTTTATCTAAAATAGAAATGTTTCCGGACTAATTTACCAAGGAACGACTCTTAGTACACTCTTTATTGTAACCTTTCTGTGATCATATTCTCATAGGGATAATTCAGTAATTTTAATATAAAGCATAACGTTAATATCTCTTCTTTCCATACGACCGACAATCTACATCAGTGAATAAGTGTAAAGTTGCTTCTGTATTCCGTTACATGCATGCCGATACAAAAAATGATATATTAAGAAACAATATGATATAATGTCCAAAAATTAATTGGAAAATGCAGAGATTTGCCCTTCGGGGACAAATTTGTCTTGCACGAATACCCTAATTTAAGGTCTTTCAAAATGCACGAGTCATGTTTTTAGGGTTTAGTACTTGGACGAATCTAGTGCATGAATCTAACGTAATCACTTTATACATAAAAGAGTCAAACATTATGTCTTAAGACAGGTACGAGTCTAATATACTAACTTGATACATGCACCAATCTAATATCATGTGTTGATGCATGCATCAGTTTAATATAATGTCTTGATGCACAAACCCGTCTAACATTATGTCCTGATGTATGCATTAGTTTAATATAATGTCTTGATGCATACACCAGTCTAATAGAATGTCATGCTACATACACCAGTATACAATTATATCTTATGCTTCAGTTAACTTAAATATAATGTCTTGATTCCTGCACCAGGATTAAACGGGTAGACACTCAAGACTTAAAATAATATATTTTCACAATGAACGCATAGGAGAAAACAGGAAGTGTAAAAAATGAAGCTTAATCTAATTACAATGACCGGTTGACTGAAACTCTAAAAACTGGTTTTAAGGTAGTTTTCAGGTCTTTAGATAGGTACCGAAAATGAGACTGTAAACTGTTTTACAGAAATATGAGATTAATTTTGTCAATAAAGAAATATAGTTGTCGCATACTCAAGTGGGTTTATCTCCAGGTGCCGACTTGCTCAACAAGGTACGATGTCCCATCATATGTAATCATGCAAGCTAATTCATAACTCTTTGTTAGTCTTATCTGTGAAACCAGGATATGAGCGAACTGAAAAAGCCGCTAATCCAGATCCGCAGACAAGCGTCCACTTACCCAGTGACCGTATTTATGCTCTTTGAACTTTCGTCCGTATCTTATCCCCTCTGTTCATTTACCACAGGTACCGGCCTCTGTATTTGTTACTACTTGATACGGTAATATAAATGTTGAAGTACTATATTACGTGGTAATGTTTAACGAGGCTGATATCCGTGCATTATTTAAGGATGAAGAGGTTAAGTGAAATAACCATCTAAACAGTTGCAATTTAAATATCCCGCTCTTTGTACAAATACTCTTTAGTTTTTATTTTATTTTATTTATCTTTTATCTGTCATACACACTTACTTGAAAATCCTGCATATAATTTTCTACTGCATAGTTTTTGAGTGTGCCAACTTGTCAATTCGCTTATATGTTAAAATTCGATAATACTCTTAATTTTGGGTCCGGTAATATATATATATAAGTACTTTTTATAGTTATTCCGCCGATACACTTGCCATATAGTACTAGTTAATGTCTAACCTGTTCCAAAACATCTCATCAGGATCAAGCGTCTCATCGAATCAGATCGATGTTGTTTGTAAATATGCCTTGTGAATTTACCACGGTTCTCGATTTGAGGACGTGATATTTGAGGACGTCAGCCGTACTATTACATAAACCGACCACAAACATAATATGAAGACTTTTGTTCCTAACATACATGCATTACACAACGAAAAAAAAGTGCTCTTGTTTATATTTGCCGAACTAAATAGATGTTTGATTATGTATGATATTCAACTTTGAAACTCTTGCTATAAATAAGCAGGGAATGTTGAAGAACGCAATGTACATGACGGAACTCCTATTCCCCATTTCTTGTTAAACTTGTTAAGGTGTCTGTATTACTTCTTTTGTCATAACTTTTTGCGTGTGTCAAAAAAAGGTTATGAATATTAATTGAAGCAGACATGCCTTTTCTTGCGGAATTAATGCATCGATGCATGCACCAGTTTAGTATAAAGTCTTGCCGCATACACCGGTCAAAAATATGTCTTGATGCATGCATCAGCGTAATATAATATCTTGATACATACACCAGTTTAAAATTATGTCTTGAAAGGAGAACAAACGATTTGATGGGTTCTGTTAACGCCACGCCATAACAAATCGATAGCCATTTATGACACACCTGTACATAAACGCTTTCCATAAAACCTTCTCGACACTATAATATCACCGGGAAACGTCTTTTTGTGGTCTTTGTTCTGTACAGATAACTTCGTGCTATTCACCTTGACAGGTTATAAAGTACAAAAACCGAATTGTGTGTTTTTGTTGTTGTTGTTGTTGTTGTTTTTATAGAAATCAAGGGGAAGCCACGTTTGGAATCTTCTCTTATCTGTTGTATGCAATTGATAAAGTATTCATCGTTCAAGGAGCATTGAAATAGCAATGTTTTAATGAATTTGAAATGCTACGTTTACAAATATCAATCAATTCTTTGGTGTTACATTGTGGTGTAAAGCAATATCTATAGATGGGTGACTTCACCGCTACAGGTCGGGGATCGGGAAAAGAATACACCTGCTGTAACATACTGCATGTATCGTAAAAGGCGACTAATGTGGGAACCCCTGCATAATTGGGGATTTGATTTTTTGCCCTCTAATAAGGGGGCACAAAAACAAAATGAACCTGCTGCATCCATTGCAATATTTGGTATCTCTACATTTCCCTCTACTTCTAATTGCCTTTGATTACTTAGCGCCTTTCTTTGCAATGCCCTTCTTAACGTTCAGATTTAATGGTAATGGCAACAACTGGTTTATCCGTTGTGAGTAAAATGTGACCGGTCGGAATGCTGTGCTAGGTGCCTTCGGCCTGGTATTTTACTGAGATAGCACTATAAAGTCGGCATCAGATCCACACTATCACAAGCAGGCAAGTACACCAACAAGCCCTGTTCCCGGAACAGATACACACATGCATGCATCCACAATAACACGGATGCATGCCCTTAAATGACCTAAGCAGTTAAAAAGACGTTAAACAAAATAAAACCAACTCAAAGCGATTTATACAACATTGAGCCGATGACATCCGCCTCGGCAAACAATCATGAACAACAAAGCAAAATAATTTTAACAAATCATTTAAAATAGATAAGAAAAGAGAGATGTAATGACGCAAGTACAATGTAAATTTGCAACGAGTCAACACGACAACATTTCGGAAAATCATCACAGTACAACAATCCATACTATTGGTACAGAAGGAATTCTTTCAACAAGTCAACAAATCTAAGTCGCCAATACACACACGCCTGTGGTTTACAGCGCCCTTCAATAGATACATGCCTTTGGTCAAGAGGAAACCCATCACAACAATACAAACTACGGGTCGGCTACAAAAAGGGTCATTCTTTATTAGTTATGGAGACATAAGAAGCTCGTGACCTGTTATCTTATTTATGTGACCAACATCTGACACCGATGGCCACTTATCACTTTCTATCTGGATCAACCTAGGTTATACTTCTGGGTCTGGGATATGTGATTGAGAGTGGGATGTTAAATCGGACCCATATGTATTGCGGTTAGTTATTCTAACGATGGGGAATATATAATTAATTTAGAAATTAATTTGGTCGGAATGTTGCCCAACAATCGGGTAGAGGACAGAACCATTGGCACAGCCAAAAAAGGCGCTTGATTGTTAGTAGATAGAGAAATCGGACGTTAGCGATAATACAACGATCTTTTCAGCTTATCTTATTTAAAAACCGAAAGGTACATGATAAGATTGTTTGGGGTAAAATATAAAGTAAACACGCACACACGCAGTCATTCATTTTGTTCGTGTTGATTTTGTTTAAAAAAAAAAGAGTTTGATTTTGTTTTAAAAATAGAAAGAAAAAGCTTTAAATCTAGTGTTCAAATAAAGCAACAAGTTCTTATATCGGAAACACATGTAATTCGCCAGATCAATATCGACGCTTGTGTATGCCTCAATCTATGTTCACTATATAAAAAACATCACCAAAAAGTGAGTCGGAAGACAAAAAAAGTGAAAAAGTCCCAAATGACGTAATAGGGAATAGAGAAAACTTGATGGACATAACCGATGATACAACGATCTTTTCTGCTTATCTTATTTAAAAACCGAAACGTACCTACAAATGTTGTTTTGGGTAAAATATATAGTGTATACACAATCTATGCTCACTATATGAAAATCGACTCGTCTGCTATGAATATAGCTCACCATAACCGTCCGTTTAAATTTGCAATAGTATACGGACATGAGACAGTTCAGCGTGTGTTTGGGATTTGACGTCCTCGCCACAGCTAAGATTTATCAAAAAGTGAGTCGGAAGACAAAAACAAAGTGAAATTGTAGGTCCAAAATGACATAATAGGGACAGCTGATCAATTTCTGTTTTGTCTTCAATGTCCTCCAGACAGATTACGATATTGAAGAAAACAAAGATTCTGGAAGTGAAGGAGGACGAAATTAGTCGACTTTTACAGCATGCAATGTGGTACACCATGTCTAATCATGGTTTCGCCAATGTCCCTTCAGCAGAAGTGCAGAGGACCCCACCTTAGTCGCCTCTTACAACATGCGTTGGGATATATTAGGTCCATTTTAACTCGAACTTTCAAAGGTGCTTTGTTGTACTTATTTTGATCATCATGTTATATATAAGGAATTGACATTCAT